>NC_140492.1:116271121-116401121 GCF_964271855.1 Acomys minous | reverse complement strand
ATTGGTATGCGCATCTTTACCGTGCGCTTCCTACTTACCATGTGGTTTTGCTTACAAGCAGATCATATTCCAAACTCATCTTTTACAGGCGAGGAAACAGGGATAGAAAAGGTCAAGTGTCTTTTGCAAACCAGGGAGTGGCAAAGCCAGGGCTTGGAAACCGGTTACGACACAGTACTTTTCCTCCCTGGCTCTGGCTACGCTGCTCTCATCTCTCCTTGAGCTAGCTGGCTTTGGCAAGACTGGAAAATCTAGTTATGGGGAAGGTTTACTTTGTCCGGAGAAAAACAGCCACTGGATTACGCCTTTTCCTGGAACACGAGGCACGTGGCTTCTAGGGGGTATGTAAAGGAATGCGCTGCCGCATGGATTGGTTCCCAGAGACTCGACCTGGGAAGAGATGCTGGCGAGTAGCAGAGGTCACGGGCAGGGAACCCAGGAGACAGAGGGGTTAAGTGGGCTATCCCGAGTCACACAGGATGTTGGGGGCAGAGATGTAGTTTTAACACATGCTACCCAGCCTTCCCGGTCCCATAGTGATTTATTGGACACTTTTTTTGAACAACTGCTTTTTAAAAGCTGCTGTACACTTGTGTGTACATTAAAATTTGGCCTTGCTCTGTCACATCCTGCCCAGGACGCTATTGGTAGGATGCCTATGCTCCGTTTAAACTCCTGCTGAAGTTTTTAACCTTAAGAATGAAAAGCTTGTTGGATGGGTTTGGATAGACAATTCTTCCTATAAATAGTGCTAAAACTTCTTTTTTTTAATATGGACCTGTTCAGCTAAAATCTAAACAACAAAGACATTTGATTTACTGCAGGCATTAGATTGGAGTCGTAAGTGGCTGTTTTAATTTCAGAGTTTTTATAAAAGAGCTGCTCTCACACTATAGTTGATTACAATTTAAAAACAGAGACATATGATTTATTATAAACAGTGTTTTTGAGAGCTGAACTTTTTTTTTCCCTTAAGAACTAAAAATATGTATTTCAAAAAATTTCAAGCCCAGAGGAATATGGAGACCTGGGGTCTTTTATTTCTTCCTCCTTTGGAAATGGAACATGATTGCTGAGTACTAAAATGATGAGAAAGTCTGTTTTCCATGGTGACATCAAAGAAAACGGGGAACTAGGAAGCATCTGCTCCCTCTGTCGCTGTGGAAGACACGGATCCCGCAGCTTGGGATCGGTTTGCCCGGCCACTCTTCCTTAAATATCACCCAACAGTGCGAACATCACTGCCCAGGTCAACAGAGGCATGGTTGCACTGAGAGAGCTCTTCTCTCAGCCTCTCACCAGAAAATTAGACGGCACCTGGAAATGCCAATGTCTAGCTTATTTAAAAAAAAAAAAAAAGGAAGTTCATACGAGGGATGAAGTACTTCCCTTAGGTGGGAGGACTAGGCTATTGACTGCACGGCATGATGTCTATAAGTTAACAACAATAATAAAAATAATAAAATAAAAATCAATAATTATAATAACATAGTGTGTTCTTGAATATTACTATTAAATCAGATTTCAAGATTTCTCATACAAAAATGGAAAAGTATGTGAAGGAACACATGCACTAATCAGTTTGGTCAAGCCGTTTCAAGATGTATGCATATATTTAAAAAATCTTTATTTTTGAAAACTTCGTACATGTACACAATGAAATATGAACGTTTCTACCTTGAGTTCCCTCCAATTCCCTCCTATTCAACTTGACATGGCTCTCTCCCAACCTCATGTCTGGTTTTCTTCCTTCTTCCCTCCCTCCCTCCCTCCCTCCCTCCCTCCTTCCTTCTTCCCTCCCTCCCTCCCTCCCTCTCTCCCTCCCTCCCTCCCTCCCTCCCTCTCTCCCTCCCTCCCTCCCTCCCTCCTTCCTTCTTCCCTCCCTCCCTCCCTCCTTCCTTCTTCCCTCCCTCCCTCCCTCCTTCCTTCTTCCCTCCCTCCCTCTCTCCCTCTCTCCCTCCCTCCCTCCCTCCCTCCTTCCTTCTTCCCTCCCTCCCTCCCTCCCTCCTTCCCTCCCTCCTTCCTTCCTTCCTGATAACTCAAATCCAGTTAGCACTTCTCAAATGAGCATGGGTGTGGGGCCATCCACCTGAGCATGGGAGACCCCCCCCCCCCACGTGGCCATATCCTAGATAATGAAGGATTCTTCATCTCTCAGCAACCATCTCCTACTAATAGCTCTTCAGTGTGCTGTGGGTCTTGAGATCATTTGCTTATCTATGACGGCATTCTGGCTCGCTAGATCGTATGTAGGGCTGGGGCAATGGTGGACAAGGCGGTAACAACAGACTTTCTGACTGGATTTGAGGCCTGCTCCACAGAAGGAAATTTCATTTCTGGTAAAGTAATCCTGCCCAAAAGCCCATGGCTGGGGAGGTCATAGGCTGTAGGGCACAATTTATTATTGCTGTTGTGCTAAATGGTCATACTGTCAAATTGATAAATATCTCTATTTGTATCCATACACCTGGAGTACCCTCACCCTTGGCCAGAGAGGCTTCCTCTGTTCAGTGTGCAGCAGTCAGTGTAAAGAGGCACAACAGGCCTGTGTGCTGAGAATAGAACACCAGGTGATCAGCACTAACTGGGATGTTCATAGTAACACCCTTGACGCGCATACCACTAAAGCTCAGGGAATATTGCAGAGGAGTGACCAGAAAGAACATAGGACTTGTCGGACAGGTGGGGGAGGGGGAAGGGGAAGTTGTGTAAGCATATTTTAAAGGTATCTACTTTACTTTTCTTTTTTAAAAAATATATTTTATTAATTTATTCATATCACATCTCAATTGTTATCCCGTCCCTTGTATCCTCCTATTCCTCCCTCCCTCCCATTTCCCCTTACTCCCCTCCCCTATGACTGTGACTGAGGGGGACCTCTTCCCCCTGTATATGCTCATAGGGTATCAAGTCTCTTCTTGGTAGCCTGCTATCCTTCCTCTGAGTGCCACCAGGCCTCCCCATCAAGGAGACGTGGTCAAATATGGGGCACCAGAGTTCGTGTGAAAGTCAGTCCCCACTCTCCACTCAACTATGGAGAATGTCCTGTCCATTGGCTAGATCTGGGTAGGGGGTTTTTACTTTTCAATTAAAATAATATTAATGATGATAATAATTAATAATCATATAAAACTAACAAATCTAGTATAAATATTGGCATTCTAAGAACTTTACTGAACTTCAACTTATTATCATAGCATCTTTGCAAATGTAAGTAAAACACAGCAAATTGGTATAAGAAAGAGGTGACTGCCTCAGTAAAATGCGGAGAGCAATCACAAAAGATGAAGGTAACTTGAGATTTCGTATGCTTTCGTGCAGACTATTATAAATTTTCATTTATGTGGGCTGGAGAGATGGCTCAGAGGTTAAGAGCACTGACTGCTCCTCCAGTGGTCCTGAGTTCAATTCCCAGCAACCACATGGTGGCTCACAACCATCTATACTGTGATCTGGTGCCCTCTTCTGGCCTGCAGGTGTACGTGCAGGCAGAGCACTGTATACATAATAATAAATAAATAAATCTTAAAAATTTTTTTTTCATTTATTTAAAGTGTCTAGTTGTATACCTTGAATAGGCCAGAACCATATCCTGGGATGGTTGAACTCACGTACATACATACATATATATGTATGTGTACTTATATATGCACATACATGTATGGTTTAAGCGCTCTTGCTCTTTCTTTCTTTCTTTTCTTCTTCTTCTTTTTTTTTTTCAAGAGGGTTTCTCTATGAAACAGAGCTCTGGCTGTCCTGGAACTTGTTTTGTAGACCAGGTTGGCCTTGAACTCATAGAGATCCACCTGACTCTACCTCCCAAGTGCTGGCCTTAAAGGCATGTGCCACCAGGTCTGGCAAGGTGTTCTTTCAATAGTCACAATATATCTTCTGGAATATATTTTCTGTAATGGGTGTATTCAAATACTATTTATATCTATAATTTGTAAAGTATGACTTACATTTTAAAGGAGCTTATAGTCGGCAGGTAGATATGTCAGCAATTAGAGCAAAAGATATGGGGTTAAGAGCTACTGACTACCCACTCCTCCAGTAGAACTCACTGCAGATACATGTATGTCGGTTTCCTTGTCTTTCCAGACCAGATTATCAAGGCAGTTTGAGTATAAAGTAGAGAGTTATGTAGGTCTGTCGCTTGGGGGACAGAAATGTAGCTCAGTATCAAAAGACCCAAATAAAAGTTTTAATTTCTTTATTGATACATTGTGTAAAAGAAGTAAACTTGCAACTAGCAAATTTACAAAGCGCTTGAAAACAACTTATCATTAGAAAAATCACTCTGTACTTACTTACTGGAGGAAAGAGGAAGATTTTTTTTTTGTATGACCTAGTGGAAATATTAAACGAGTTTAGAACCAGAAACATCAAATACCAAACCTGGATACTATTTCTTACTTTTTATGTTACCTTTAGACAATTTATTCACTACTGTATCACATAGATTTATGCTATTTAAAGCAAATGGCACCCAGCTTATACTCTTTCCCCCTTTGTAGTCAAGAGAATCAATAATATATTTATTTGCCTACTTTAGATGTAGATATAGCTATTCTCCATGCCACATTTAACTACAACACCAGTGTTTATTATTTATTTTTAAGATGATGTATATGCATAGATAAGCCCTCAAAGTCTTACATAGCCGGGCTCCACTAACACGGGGGTGGGGGGTGAGGGGAGGGGGGGCAGGGGCGGGGCAAGACTTCTAACTCAGTTTGCCTTAGATGTTTTACCAAGAGACCGTAGGGAGTTTTGGCCATGACATCTCTCAGATGCGATATCCATGCTAAAAGGACAGTGGGTGTCATGGTGTCACCCAGAGGCCTTCCAACAGTGTCAGCTGAGCAGAAAGAGCTCACAGTCTTGAAGTGTTTAAGCGGTGAAAGAGTGAATGCTTAGCCATTGAAGCCTTTTTTTTCCCACATGCCTGCTTTTCTTTATCTATTTTCCCTTAGCAGCTCCTTCCTGAGTCAGATTGTGTGTCTTCTCACATGTGACTCTGAAAAGACACTCACAGTCAAGTTTTGTTGACATCCGAAGAGAATTCCCTCACAGAAGAAAGAGCCATCTGGGTTATGAGAACACGGGCCATACCACACTCCATCAGTTTATTATAGTGTGATAGATACCAGTGAGGTTATTTCAACTATTTTTTTGTCTTTTGAGATGTTTAACTGTTTGTTATCTTTAGGGCCTGCTTGACTTGGGTACAAAGATGGGGCCGTGTGACATCTGGTGGCTTTTTCCAGACTGCTAACTCTATTTCCCAGATGTTCGTTGTATGAGTTGTAGATCCTGAATCAGAAGGGATGCAGAGAACACAGGACTCAAATTCCTTTCTGCTTGCATTTTTTTCTTCTATCTCTGTTAGCTCTGATGTCCTTCTGGGAAGCACATAGAAAACAGACAAGTCGGGGCACTGATAGATGGCAGCGAGGCAGGGGAGGACGTGTGTACACGTAGACTCACATAGGGAACAGGCATCAGTTTCAGTGAAGTCTCACTTTCCCAAGTGTTCTGGATTAATTGGTACCATAAATATTTTCATTTAAAGGAGATAATTATCTGCATAGGAACCCTCTACAATCGCAGTGGAAACACATGGTTTTTTTGTTTGATGGAGCTGAGAATAAATTATGTTTATTGATTCCTTATTGCAGTTCACGTTAGCATATTTTAATGTCCTCATTGGTTATGCAGTACTAAGAATGTGCAAGTTAGTGGACACAAGAAAAATAAACTTAGTAAACAAAGTGAGATAATAGAGAAGTTTCGGTGTGCTGAAAGTGAGGAAATTCCTGAAAGAGTAAAACTTTAGAAGTGATGACCACTCTTATGACTAGCCAAGAGGCTATTCTCCTACAGCCAAATGGAATACAAGAATTGGTACATATGTATCCAGCATTTATTCAATAAAATGGGGGTGTTTGTGATTGATTATTATTATTCTAACATAAAGAATATCATTATAATTATGAGTTATTAATTTATTGGTTGATAAAATGTAAAGTTCATCAGATAACTAATCTGTAAACCTCAGCAAATTGTTGAAATACTTTTCAAATCGTGAGAAGATTCTCCCATCAAGTACTGAAAAATAGAGTGATTTATTTTCAGACACATGGCCATTATTAAAAGACAGTCTTTGTTAAATGAAAAACATGTCCTCATATGTGATACATAGTAGATGCTGAAATATAAAATATGGTAAGCCAGTTCATAAGAATATAAGAATTTGAATCAGGCCTATTGCCCACAGAGCTTAGCCCACAAATACTTTCACTCCTAAAATATTCTTCTTTTAAATATATTTTGATAACTCAAACTTTCCTTAATAATTCACTTATCAACTACTGAATTTTAATTTATTCAAGACTAATTATCTATCTATCTATCTATCTATCTATCTATCTATCTATCTACTATCTATGTAATTAGACACAGAGTTTCTTGACATAGCCCTGGCTCTCCTGAAATTTACTATGCTACTCTGTAGACCAACCTAGTCTTGACTCACAGATATTTGCTGCCTGCCTCTGCCTCTCCAGTGTTGGGGTTAAGGGCAGGTACCACCTTGCCTGGCACTTATATTCCTTTTCTTTAGCATTTTATGCCTCTTAATTTTTTATTCAAGAGAAAGATATGGATTGATTTAATGAATTAAAATTTTCAGATAGAAATTAAACTTCAGCCACTCAGTTACTACTGAATATTTGCCATAACTTCGTAGGAAAGGTCAAGTTGGATGTGAAGAACCAATTTCTTATGTGCACATGTGTAAATGTTTCTGTAAAAGGAGTACCTATAGAAAAACAAAGTTCCAATTATGTAAAATACTGGGAAGCAACTATGTCACTGGTTCGCAGTCTACGGGTTGTGACCCTTTTGGGGTTGAATGACTCTTTCACAGGGGTCACCTAAGACCATCAGAAAACACTGATATTTACATATGATTCACAACAATATAAAAATAGCAGTTATGTAGTAGCAATGAAAATAAATTTATGGTTGGGGTCCACAACAGGAGGAAATGTATTAAAGGGTCACAGCATTAGCAAGTCTGAGAACCACTGAACTAGAGTAACAAGATTCTCTAAAAACAAAAACAAAAACAACCCAATCAAACCAAACAAAAAATCCCCCAAACAAACAAACAAATAAACACCCCCAAATCTTTGTGACTTATAGGAAAACATGGGGCCAAGAACAGTTTTCTTATTGGAAAAATAGATTCAGGGAAACCTCCTAGTCTATAAGACTGATGGCTGGAATTTTACAGACAATTATATTATTTTATATTTATTTAGGACTATCTAGAAATCTCAATTACCTAGATTGCTAGCTACCTTTCTATTTAATTAGTCTGAAATGATCAAGGCCTGAAATCCATTTAGGGACTCTGAGACATTTTTATCTGGTTAGGGAACCTTTTAATGTATCAGTCTTGAGTGCATTAAGCGGTCATTAGGGAATAAATCGTTAAGGCAGCTTATCAATGCTGTAGGGTCTCTCTGAGATTGAAGCTCACTTCCAGAACAGTTTGCCCTCTAGTATGAAGCTAGGTAAAGCCACAAATCTATAATATTTGGAGTCTCTGTGATGCTATGATCAGTTTTGTATCTTCTAACCTTAAAACACCACTGTCTGTAACTCCAAGATCTGACACCCACATGCAAGCAAAACACCAATGCACATAAATTAAAAATAAATAACTTATTTTAAAAAATACCTTAAAGAGAGAACATTGAAAAAAAAATCAAGACGTCCTCTGATGCCTGAGTGACTAATGACAATTAGTCCCAACTTTAATTCTAAATTGCTAACTTAACGTCACAGAGTAAATGAAGATCAGCTTAAAACGTGATTCAAAAGGGTGCGTAGCTCCAAAGCGAGTTCAAACAATAGAAGGTCATGGCCGCTGTGCCCTTCACTGCTCGTCTTCTCAGAGACCTAGCTGCTCTCACACAAAATGCCAGGAAGACAAGAAAATAAAAGGATGAAGCATTTTGGAATCAATGAAAATTTAATTTTTAGAAGTGCACTGCGTCTCATTTCTAAAGATAAGCTCAGAACGCATACAATCCTGACTTACTGAATTGGATTCCAAGTAAGGCTTGCTAAGTCAGAGGGTAGTCTATAATCTGTGTCAGGAGTGTCTTTAATAATTTATTTATTTTTGTCACAAGACAAGGATAGACTGTTTCTTACTTATCTTTGAGTCATCATATTTCGATAACTCGATTTACCTCTTATCCATATGAATATTAAATTAGCAGTTTATCAAAATAAAGATTTCAGATTAACTGTGCCATATTGAAGAATTCTGCCCCGTTGTTGGTTTGACTATGTTTAAATGTTAATTTACCAATATAGCCCATCTGTTTTTTTCCCCAGAAAAGATTGCCTGTCTTTTTAAAATTGATTTTCTGAATAATCATCAAGTGAGTAGGTGTAGAATTTCATTTTGGCAATAAATTGGATTTTCTATAACTTAAATGTTTTTGATAATTTTATATATGAGTATACTGTATTTGCATAATTTCTACCCCTAACCTTTCCTGTGCCCCCACTATTTTTAAATCTATGGCTTCTTCATTAATCATTGTTTTATATATATGTATACATATGTACATATATTATATAACATATATATTTATGATATATATTTCCTTATATATATGATATATATTCCACTTAGCGTTGCCTGTATGTAGGTGTGTTTAGGGCTGATGACTCAGAATTGGATATCAGGGCCTCATCTCTGAGGAAGTCTGAGTCTCCCTCTTTTTCAGCAGCCATTGATTGCCTGTACGTCTTCATGTCTTCAGCTAGTGGTGAGACCTTGTGGGATTTCCCCCATCCTCATTGACTTATCAACTGGTATTTTCATTCTGTAGGCAGGTCTTTGGCAAGCATCGTGTTGAGATGTCATGGGGGCAGCTCTCTGTCATGTCTGGAAGATACTACGTAGCTGCCCATGTCCTAGGACCCCGAGACTTACAGTCTTTTTGCTTCCCCCTTCCTGCACTATCCCCTGGTACCTTAGGTGTAGGAGTTGAGTTGTAGAATAGGCAATAGGTACCCCATAATCAGTTGCTTCTTGCATTTAGACCAGTTGTTGATTGCTGTAATAGTCTTAAATTGGAAATTTTTTTTACATGTAGCTCTTTTACTTGTGTGTGGGGGGAGTTAATATATAGCACATTATATACACAGAGTATACGGTTTAAAAAGGTTTGATGCAGATGGATCAGGGAAAGCAGCAGCAGTCTGAAACGATGGGTGAATCCCATGACTCACAATGGCTTCCTTGGGTTCCTGTCTTCTTTATGATGCACCTCACCTGAGGCAACAGCACATCTGCTTTCTGTTACTATAGATGCGTTTGCATTTTCTAGAATTTTTATTTAGTGAATCATATAGGTTTTACTCTTAACTTTTCCCTCAGCAGAGCAAGCAGATTGGAGTTCAGAGTTTCATATCCTACTTAAAAAAAAAAAATAAGGATACTTGAAAGTAATTTAATTTAATTTGAATAAATTATTTCCTAAAACCATGCCTGTCCTTATTATTTGTCCAGGTTTTAGACACTGTCCTGCTGTGTACCCCGCACTGGCACGGGACTTGCCAGCCTCCCGTCTCAGCATCGTGAGTGCCAGGATTGCAAGCGTAGAGCACCACACCTGCTTTACTATTGTTTTTCTAATGTGCTAATTCTTTTCCACGAGGTGTACTTAGAATTAAACGTGGGTTGCATAAAGAACTAGAAAGACAATCTTGCTCTTCGTCTGTTATGGGAATTAGTGACTTCTACCCGTTTGCCTCCCCTTAGCCTGTTTCTCTCCCACTTAAGCTTCCTTTGCCCTGAGCTCTTCTGCTAACCTGAGCTGAGCCCCTTAGTCTTCAGATGCCACTTAAAAAATCATTTTAGGCATATACATTTGTATTATTACGTGTAAGTAGAAAAATTACATGCAGCAAGAAGAAACACAAAACGACCAGGGATCATATGAGTGTTACATTCAAGGTGTTTTGGATATTTGCATTTGGAAGCCTTGTAGAAAACATCTTTCCTGTCTTGGTGAGTCTAAAATTCTGGACGAGAATCAGGATCTATCACATCTCATCTCTGCCAACTCAGGTTCCACTTCTTTTTTTTTTTAATATTTTATACATTTATTCATATTACACCTCAGATGTTAGCCCAGCCCTTGTACCCTCCCATTCCTCCTTCCCTCCCGCTTTCCCCTTACTCCCCTCCCCTATGTCTGTGATGGAAGGGGACCTCCTCCTCCTGTAAATGCTCACAGGCTCCACTTCTTAAAGCTGTGGCTGGAGGGCAAGACTATTCCTGGCTCTGCCTGCAGCTCAGAGGAGCCAGAACGGTCTCAGGCTCGATTCTATTTCCTCCCTCCTGAGGGAATCTAAGTTCTCTTTACATATAACAAAATGTTAACTGGGAAACTAGCCTACCATCCTTACAACAGTGACTAATTTGGGTTTATCAACAGAAGGCTGTGGTTTGCAAGTACATGAAAATGGTCTGTGATGTACTCACGAGTGAGGCAGAACGGTCTGTTATTTTTCTGCCATTTTTCTTTGTTCTGTACTGTTTTAATTTTTCTACTCATATCATGTTTTGGGGCCTTATATTTCATTCCTGTATAGCCAAATAACCTCAAACCTCTGGTCCTCCTGTTGCTAGTTCCTCAGCGCTAGGGTTTTAGGGACGGCTTACACCTCATTATGTGGTGCTGGTGCTGGAATTGAACTCAGAGCTGTGTGTATGCTTGGCCAGCTCCCTCCAACTCAGCCATACCCTCAGCCCTGCTTATATTTCACTTCTTACGGAGAAAAACCATACTTAATACCTATTTATCTACTGGAATATTATGCCCACTTACTGCTTTTAACTTTGCTTATTTTCAACCAAAGGATTAAAAAAAAAAAGACATATTCCAGATTAGTCTTTTTGCCTCAGCTTTTTAACTGTATGTAAAATTTCAAAAGCTTTGACTTCTTTTATATTTAAGTGTTGAGCTAATCAACGTGTTTGCCAAAGTTTAATAGTAGCCATCAAAACTCCTTGTTTCATAATGTTAGGAAAGATATAGATGAGCAAATGTGCAAAACATATTTTTGCCAAATTCTTTATCCTATTTTAAAGGTTGATATTTTGGAAACAAAAGTGAGTTGTAAAGAAGGAGAGGACAGTTACAGAGTGGTTATATTTAAGCCTTTAAGAATTGTTTAATTGAATCAAGTCAAATAAAAAATGTCTTTCAAAGTCAACTAAAGATTTTACATGTATTTATTTTATGTTTACTGGTATTTTGCTTGCATGTTTGCATGTGGTATGCCTGGTGTCAGCTGAGGTCAGAAGAGGGTGTCAGATCCTCTGGTGTCAAATGGTTGTGAACCGACATTGAGCTTGCGCCCTCTGGAAGAGCAAGAAGTATTCTCAGCTGCCCTAGCCAAATCTCCAGCTCCCCTTTAATAACGTCTTAGTTAACTTACATAAATGAAGTCAGCGTGACCTCATAGCTTTATATCAACTTGACCCAACCTAGATGCATCTGAAAGGCCTGAACCTCAATTGAGAAAGTGGCTTCATAAAATCCGGCTGTAGGGAATTTTCTTAATTAGTGATTGATGGGAGGGACCAGCCCACTGTGGGTGGAGCAATCCCCGGGCTGGGCTATAAGAAAGCAGGCAGAGCGAATCAAGCCAGTATGCGGCACACCCCTCCACGGCCACTGCATCCACTCCTGCCTCCATGGCCCAGTCCTGCTTGAGTTCCTGTTCTGACTTCCTTCAGTGATGAACTGGCATGTAAGCCAGGTAAACCCTTTGCTCTCCAACTTGCTTTTTGGTCATGGTGTTTCATCATAGCAATAATAACCCTAATCAGGGTTATAAAGTTTGAAAACATGGTTCAAATCCATTAATTTGGATCGAACTTATTCAAAATTTGTTATAACACAGTTTAAGACTGGTTTGAAGTGTAGCTTTGTATGATCTTTGAAAGAGTGGCTGCTCAGTAAATGATTCATGTTGGTGCATCACAGGAGTCTCGTAGTTTTACAGGAAGCATAGAAGTTAAGAAGCTGTCACAACCAGCACTGTAGCCCAGGACTACACAACTATAGGCAGTATATGAAAAAAAAAACCTGTTTTCAGACAATTTGGAAATTCCATTGACATATAAAACTTGATGAGAGTGTAGAGTTTTTCTGATTCTATACACTGCTCCAGGCTTGTTTTAAATAACAAAATGGGATGATTTCACCTAATTTAGAGGCTCAAATTTCTAACTATACAAAACTTTGGAGTGATCAAGACAGTGAGAGAATATTTTTTTTTAAAAAAATCTGTGTTATCATTTTTAATGAAAACTGAAAATTAATTTAGTCATAAGTTAAACTTATATGAGGAATATGGCTCATGCTGTCTTAGGGGAATGGATGAACTAGGAACTGGTTTATGAAAAAGAAAAACAGTGTTATGGAGGCATTCACTCACTTGGACAGAAACTGGTGAATAGGATGCTAAAAGACATCACTTTAACTCCAAGTCTGTTGTGTATGGTAAAGGGACTGGCTGGGTACCCAATATGGACTTTAAAGACGCAAATAAGAAAGGAAATGATGTACGTCTGTCTTTTGAGTAGCACAGAGGAAATGGTTGGTGAGGTAGACACAGGGGATTGCTTACTAGGGCGATAGCCATGACATTTCAGTTAGGTTGTAAGTGGGAATCAACTGAGGCACAGAAAGGTAAAAATGTAGGATGATGATTGCCAATCTGAGAAAAACGTTAAAAGATGATACTTAGGTATAAGCCAAGAGATCAGAACTCAAAGTAGAAGAAGAAACAGTCACTAGAAATAGCCATCACTTATTCTGTTAAGTTTGGGAGGGAGTAAGCCTCATAATCTAAGAAAAGAAAAGACAAATTCAGCTCATGAGCAGTAAAATACAAAGGCCAGGAAAGATGAATCTGAAAAAATCTATGTTAAGAACAGTAAGCATTATTGGCCACCGTGACCATTAAATATTATTGTATCTAGCACAATAAACAGTCTTTTAATATCTTAATATAGAAAATATCAGAGACAGCCTCAAATAGCCCTGGAAAAATAGAAAAGAAAACTCCTGGGTAGGAAAGCTATTGCTAAAATATAAAATGAAATTTAAGTGGACAGAAAATAAAACATCACCTACATGCCTAGGTTTGAGGGTATGAGTAACAGTTTTACCCAAATGCAGGGCATCACTTACAACTGGTCTGCACCAGAGCTTGAGAACGTGGCAAGTCCTGACCCTCCCCCTCCTTTTTTTTTTTTTTTGATCAGAATTCATGTAGTTGAGATTGCCAGGCAAGCAGGTCTAGTCGGTTCAGCCACTTAGCAGCTGCCTGGATTTTGGCAAGACTTGCTAGTTTTGGGGCACAGTTTCTTCAAAGTTATTGATCCGATAAAACCATGTCCCACCTATCTTTAAACGGTGGCACACAGAAAAAGAGCCCATAAAATAAAAGAGAAAATGTCCTTTCTCCTCTGTCAGGATCTGTGCAACAGAAACACGGAGCTTAGGAAAGAGAACTGTCTGAGTTCCTTTCTTGCTGGCTTCACTTCTGACCCTAAGAGCGATTGTTAGATCACATGCCTGGTGGGGAATTTTGATACCAGTTTGAAGCGATCTGAAAAATAAACGAAGTTCTGAAAGCTTTGCCATCCTGTCCAAACTTTGCTAAGAGATAAGGTTTAAAATTTAGGTATTTTACAAATGTTATGGGAGTAACCAAACACTTTCTTCCTAGAACTAAGGTCGATTCCATTGGATGTAACCCATTCTTTTATTGCTAAAGCTCCCTATGGCTAGATCATGGGCCTCAGGGGAGAGCACGATACTGTTATTCTGCTAAATGGACAGAGTATTAAAATGACTCCTGATGACTTATTGATATATATATATATATATATATATATATATACACACACATATATATATGTATATATGAGCATCTCTCAACTAGAGTCAGAGAAGCTTCTTCTTTCAGTAGATTGCAATTAACACAGCAACCCTAACACAGGGCAACATGCAGAGAATAAGAGCCTATGGAATGCACAGTCCTAAATAGGGAATCTATACCACACTTTCCCCTTAAGGTCCAGAGAACAGAAAGTTTGAAAGATTCTGGGATACTGTATTTTTTGTTGTTGTTGTTGTTTGTTTTTTTGTTTTTTGAGACAGGGTTTCTCTGTGTAGCCTTAATTGTCCTGAACTCACTTTGTAGGCCAGGCTGGCCTCGAACTCACAGAGATCCGCCTGCCTCTGCCTCCCAAATGCTAGGATTAAAGGCGTGCACCACCACCTGGCTAATTCGGGGATATTGGATAGCATCAAGGGAACAGTGTTTTCCAGTCTCAACAGGGCAGTTGCACATATAACCTCTCAGTGTTTGTGGCAGTCTGCACAAGACCTGTGTAAGTCCAGCTAGACAAAACACCAGCACAGAAGGGAAAATATGGGAATGAAATCCTATCACTAGCTGAGGAGCTAATTGGTATTTGATAGCTTCTGGGAGCAGGCAAATCAGGCTTTTTAATTTTTAATTTTTTTTTTAATGATATGACCCTTGGTAGATTGCCGGTATGACAGGGCAAGGGCCACTCTCAAGACTAGCTGGGAAACACAAACTGAGTTCAGTGGGGGTGGGGGTGGGGAATATAGTAAAAAAAGAAATCTCAAAGTTTAGTGGGAAGAGTTGGGAGGGTTACTGGAGTCATTGCAGCAGCTGGGGTGTGAATATGTTCAAAATATATTGCATGAATATCTTAGGGTTTCTACTGCCGTGATAAACACCATGACCAAAAGTAAGCTGGGGAGGAAAGGGTTTATTTGGATTACCCTCTGACATCATAGCCCACCAGGCACTGGGAGGCAGGAGCAGGTGCAGAGGCCATGGAGGGGCACGGATTCAGCAATCAGTTTGCTTTTCCAGAGAACACGAGACCACCAGCCCAGGGATGGCGCCATACTCAGAGAATTCCCCACAGGCTTTTCCACAGCCCCATCTTATTGAGCTGTTTTCTTAATTGAGGTTCCCTCCTCTCAGATGACTTTAGCTTGTGTCGAGTTGACACAAAACTATCCAACATGAGCTGCCCAATGTGGGGCTAGAGAGACAAACTCTGGTTCTCTGCGAGAACAGCACATGCTCTTACATGAGCATGTCTCTCCAGTCTAGAACTCATTTTTGTTTTTTTTCACCTACTGTGGCAAACTAGTAACATAATAATACCCCATAGCTCAAATAGAGAACCTCTATTTAGAGTTTCCTTTTTTTAATCCTCACAAAACTCTACTGCCCCACTTTCCCCCTATTTGCAAAAGGTGGTATCTGTCCAAATGTCATCCTGTGCCTGCCCTTCTAAGTGTCATTTAAGCAGATGGAGAGTCCTACTCTTCCCAAGCAACTTTGTGTCCACCCCATTTAGAAAAAAAAAAAAACCTATTAAGGGCAATTTGCACTGCTCAAATATTGTTGGATGTGTGGCCTTCTACTAGAACCTGGTCCACTTACCAGGAGCAACACTAGAGAAAATTGACTCTCTTCTCCCAGCAGCTAACAATTGCCAGTAACTTAATGGTCAGAGGTGGCATTTTGCGCCAATCTTCCTTTTTTATTCTGGAACCTACTTTGGCGTGCATAGATCTTATAAAGCAATTATAATCCATGCGAGTTTATATTTGCAGCTACCCTGCTGCTTCCTAATAAAGCTCTTTCTGTGCAGTCATCTGTCAGCTCTGACTCTTGCAGTCTTTTTGCCCTTTGTTCTGCAGTGCTCCCCGAGGCCTTGTGAGTAGGATATATGTCATGTATGCTGCATTTAGGCTTGAGTATTCTGGTCTCTTTATTCTCTGCTGCTTTGTAACTTGCATGTCTCTGTGCTAGTTACCACTGCAGATAGAAGCTTCTCTGCTGAGGGCTGAGGGATGCATTGACCTATAGGTCTGGTGACGTCATATAGTCTAATACTGTGTCCACTTAGGAAAATAATAGTAGTAGATTCTTCCCTAGGGTCTATGACTTGCCTAGCTAGAGGTTGTTTGGCCAATAATGGTACAGGATATGGTTTCATATTGTGGAGTGGGTCTTAGAAAGTAGTTGGTTACTCCCATTGTGTTTGTGCATCAGTGGCCATGTCTTTCCAGGCTGGTCATTGATATAGCTCACAGGGTGCACAGCTGGGTAAAAGTAATGATTAATTGTCTCCTCTGAGACCATGGATAACATCTTCCAGCACTACAAAAGCTAGTTAGGAGGGATGAAGCTTCCAGGTCACTACCATCTTGATCTTTCCATGTTCTATGACTCGCCCCTGTCTCCCTCCCTCCTTCCCTCTTCCTGCCCCATCTTCTTTCTTTTTGGTTTTCAAGACAGGGTTTCATGGCCCTGGCTGTCCTGAACTTGATTTCAAGGTTGGCCTTGAACTCACAGAGATCCACCTGCCTCTGCTTCCTGAGTGCTGGAATTAAAGGTATGTGCTACTGTGCCTGGGTAAGGGGACCATTTTCAAAGACCATGGGGAACCAGAAAGTGATGCAATCTCCCCCTGTGGATCTGTGATGCGTCTTCACAGCCATTCATCCTTCCGGTCCCAACACTTGTTGAACATGCCACGTGGAACCAACACTTCTGAACTTTCACTTGGAGTGGAAGAGGAGGGAAGTGGGCATGTTAAAAAAAGTATTATATTGAAAAAAACCTATTATATCTTTTTAATACATTATGTGCACATCATCAATTACTGTTAGTCACATGTGCAAATAATTGAACTGAAGGTAAATGACAAGCCGCGCAAACAGCTGAAACTATAAACGAGTCAAAGAAACATATTTCCGAGACCTTGCCTTGATACTATCACATCAGCCATTATATGTCAGGAACACATGTACTTATTTTCTTGTGCTTGTATGTGCGCGTTTTACATAAACTGCACGTCTTGCTCTTTTAAGAATCTAACACACATAATTACATGTATTATCTATTATGGGACTAAACTGCATGCTCATTCTGTTTAAAAAAACACACACACACATTTTCTTGAAAAACTAGGTTCCAAGTGATATGAACAGGAAATGGATGTAGAAATGGGTCTTGGGAGCCAAATCTGATTTGAACAGCAAGTTGTCTACAGCAATTCCTGCCAAAAATACTTGTTGTAGGTCAGAATTTCTTGTGTGAACTAACGGAAAAGTTTCTCTATCAGGTATATAGTGTGCCACATGACTAAAATCACATTACATTAGGTCAACAGAGCACTTGCTTTATAATATGCACATACTTAAGATTGTAAAGCTTAATTAGAAGCAGGTATGCGAGAGGCACACCATACCTGACTCTAACATTTTTGTTCCTGCGTACATGGCCCATCCATGGCTTCCATTGGTCTGTTGACGTCCTAGACTCCAAGGCGATGACATTCAGAGAAGGGTCTTTGGAGAAGCATTAGGCGGAGAGCTCTTTCTCTCACTGCTTTGAGACGACACGATGAAAAGATAGTTATCATGGACCAGGAAGAGAGTCCACAGTAGATAGCAGATCCATGGCTGCTTTAATTTTTACATGTCCCTAATCTTTGTCATTGTGGAAACAAACGAAAGGTCACCAGTAAAGACGTAGTACTGTCTAAGTTAGAGTTTCTGTTGCTGTGACAGAACGCCATGACCAAACAAGCAAGTGGGAGGGGGGCAAGGAAAGGGTTTATTTGCTTTATACTCCCATATTACTGTTCATTATTGAAGGAAGTCAGGACAGGAACTCAAACCTGGAGGTAGGAACGGATGTAGAGGTCACAGAGGGGTGCTGCTTACTCGCTGGCTTCCCATGCTTGGCTCAGCCTGCTTTCCTACAGAACCCAGGACCACCAGCCCAGGGATGGCCCCACCCACAGCGGGCTGGGCTTTCCCCCATTGACTTAGTAATTGACTGAGAAATTGCCGGACAGCTGGATCTCATGGAGGCATTTCCCCAGCCGAGGCTCCTTCCTCTGTGATGTCTCTAGCTTGTGTCAAGTGGGCACAAAACCAGCCAGTGCAAATAATTTTGTTATAAGAACTCAAATGAATAAGAACATCTCTGAAGAGTTGTTTATCATTTACTCGGCTAAATTTTGTGGAACATGATAGGAATAAATTAAAAATTTCAAGTAGTATGATGAGCGCTTTCCTTATTGTAAATGCACAGTGGCGAGGAGTTCTCTGGATGAGGAACAGAAAAAACTCCTCAGAAGGATTAAAATCACATCGTTTAGCATGGTGGTGCATGGTCATGGTCAAACGCGAGTTAACTTTGGAGATGGAGGCTCATTTGTCGTGCTGCTAGAAGGTAGGTAATCTGAATTGTTGGTTAAGGGTTTGAAGGGATAAAATGCTTATGTCAGCATTCAGAGACATGTCTGACTTGTTACTGAGAAATACTAGCTACCCAAAACCAACAAAATAAAACAAAACAATACAAGCTGCAGAAACAAAACAGAAAAGCCAGCCAAGCCTCCTGCAATGCTGCTGATGCATCATTAAGAAAAGGCTGAGGACCAGGAAACGTTGGCTGTATTAAAGTTGTACGTTTGGTGAAACAAGAGACATAGTTAACCTTCTAGAGAAGGCTTGTTCCCTCCTGAGCTGGAGAAAGAGAGTTTTCAGGCGTTCATCAAACTAGAGCTCACAAAACATGCCACTGAACTTAAAGTTGGAGGTCATGAAATAAACTGAATTAAATTAGGAACACTTCACCAGCAGTAAAACAGAAAAAGGAAGCACCTCTTCTGGATAAATTAGGAGAGAAACTAACTAGGACTTGGAGGGATGATTAGATCTGAGGGTGAGAATAAGCAAGCCAGTGGCTGAGCAGCCGGACGTTTCTGGTTTAGGCAACAGGCTTCATCTTGGGGCAAGACGAGGGACTCAGTTTTGAACATACTGTGTGTGAGGTAGACAACGTTGGGCAGCCAGTAGATATTGGGAGATATGAATCATGATGTCAGGCAAGGAGTCTTGATTGGTAAGAATAAAATCAGTGCTATTCAGAGTGGGTGATCTGTTGATGGTATGGCTCTTACTCAAGGTGAGTAAATAAGATCCAAGAACAAGGGTTATATTTAGGGGATAACACTGAAGAATGTTTTGAAGAAATTATAATCCTCAGCTATGCTGGGTCTCGACTCATTATTTAATCAGTTGAAAAACCTGGGCTAAGTCTCCGAGCCTTAAGTTTCCTTCCAGCATTTTAATAGGGATCAAGACAGATGATGAATTTGAAATTACTGTGTATGATACAGGGACTAGGGGAAGCAGTGGTATTTTTCATTTTGGGAAGTAGCTATGTCATTCTAGACAGAGGTGATGGCTGTTTTTGGTCCTGTCCCCAGTGCTGTAAACCTGGGGGTATTGGTGGGATAGTTATAATAGTACTCACCTCACACACATGTAGGGCATTGGCCAATCAGAACCCCAACGTTAACCCTTTCAGTTTCAGCAGTAATCACTTGTAAACAGCTTTTTAAATCAAAAGAAAGGTAAGGGGGCGGTGTAGCATGTCTTCTGTACCCAAGCTAACAGTAGATCTTGGTCACATCTCTGTTCACCCTTTCTGTTCTGTTCTAGGTTGTTTCTCTAGCTGTTCCCTGGCTCCAGCTATAATCAACTCACTTTATTTTTCCGCAACCTTGTCTCTGTGCTTCTGCATATGCTGTGAGTTTTGTGTGGAGTGACTCTTCCACTTCTTTGCCTGGGATAACTTCTACTCATTCTTTAAGATACTTTTGTCACTGCTCACAAGTAGATTATGTGTCTCCTTGCATTTCGTATCAGAATTACTTCTTCCATCATCTTCTTTGGAGTTTAAGAACATTTCTATTCTCGTAGGATTCGAGCCAAGGAGTGAACAAGCCAAGCAGCTCTCAGTACAAACGGTCTCGCCTCATACTTTTCTGTACCTTCAGAATGTAGCACATAATACACATGCCGTGAAGGAATGTGAGTGTAAAAGTTGCTTCTGAATTAAATATTTAGAAATGTGGAAAAATTATTGCTCATAGAGATCACTGTCCATAAACACATAGGCATTGAGAATTGAATTATAAGTGCTATTATCTCTTACACACAGGCAGTTACAAATGCCTATTGCTTTAAAGTTCATCTCTTACAAATTCAAATGACTTCCTTGGTAAGGTATAAAACACTAGTTGCTTTGATTTGGGTTTTTCTGCTGAACTCCCATGATTATAAAATGACATCCATTTATTTTATATAAGTAGCTTACCAGTCTTGACTCTCTGACCTTTGGAAAATTCAGCACTTTCTATTTATTTAAGAGGACAAAGGCCTTACCCCTTAGGGATAAGCAGTTATTCCTTAATGCAGGGGAGGACCATTCATATTGAGGGCTGTTCGGCTTGTTGACTACTTGGCTGGGATCCTATTAAAGAAGAAATCATTAAGTGTCGGTTAATCCCCGTGGCTCTCTGTTACTGTTCTCATCATGTCTTCTGCCAAATACGAAGATGAACTTTGTGTAGAAACCCAGTGATAAGGAACTATGACCAGAGAACATCTGGAAATGAGTGAGTGAGTGAGTGGGGGCCGGGAGACAGCTGTTTCAACACCTTGCTCTGGAAGATGCTACCATGATGTATATGTAAACAGTCCCCGTGGGAAAGGTGGCGTGGGATTGGTGCACTGATTGAGATTTAACGTTCGGATTGGATTAGGAAGGCCACCTTTTGCTACCAATGCCTCATGTCTCAAAAGAGTATGTATATGAAATCTCAGGTTCGATAAAATCCAGGGAATAGGAGAATGGGCAACAAGGGTGTATACAAAGTAAACTGAGTCAAGATTGGGAAGGATGGATTCTTCAAGAGCCATGAAGCTCTCAAGAGTGTAAAGGGTGGGGCGGCTTAGAGGAAGAACTGAGGGAGAAGCTGGAGAGGGTGGAGAGTGTGACCGGATGTCTGAGGGAGAAGCTGGAGAGGGTGGAGAGGGTGACCGGATGTTTTAGTGACAACGCTGTTGTAAACTGGACGTGGGGTTGGATTGGGCAGGCCTAAAAATGAAGTTTTGTTTGTTGCCTTTTTCCTTTGGTTTTATTTTTTAAATTTGTGTGTGTGTGTGTGTGTGTGTGTGTGTGTGTGTGTGTGTGTGTGTGCACATGAGTGTCCATTGAGACCAGAACCAGAAGAGGGACACTCTGGATCAGGAGTTACAAGTGGCAGGGGGCTTCCTAAGGTGGTTGCTAGGAACTGAACTCAGGTCCTCTATGGAAAATTACATTCTCTTAGCTGCTGAGCCATCTTTCTAGAACTTTCCCTTGAATTTTAATTTATTTGACACAGACATGTCAGTTAAAAGGATTTTATGGCAATTTCTTCTTGTATCATCTAGCAATATTAAATGTTGAGGTTGGATATAAGACGTTAAACAAGCAATTTCTTTCCCCTTTTCTTAAGTGTTTGGGCGGCTATGATGACTCATTAGACAAATTATGAGGAGCCTATTGTTTTTCTGCTTTGTGTTACTTTTTGTTGGCCTAAACTTTGTTCATGTTTCTGTTCAGTGTGAAGGATAAAGAAAGAATGAATGAAAGAAGTGAAGAAAGATGGTGTGCCTCTTCTCTTCAAGGCTGTGCTCAGCAATTTGCTTGGAGCACACTTGCTCAATTGCTTCTCCTGGATGCAAGGGAGACTGGGCAGCAGAGATTATTTTTGTTTTCTGAGTGCCTGTTTTACAGCACTTACTACATCAAAATACCATAGGCTTAATGATGTACAAGGTAGATACTTGTTTCTCACAGTTCCAGAGGCTGCAGGGTCCAAGACACTTGTACTGGGTATGTGCAGGGTGGTATGGTTGCAAACGAAGGCTCCCTTCAGGTTTTCAGATGGCTGTCCCCTTGTATCTTTACATGGATTTAGGGTAAGCCACTCTGGTCTCTTTTACTTGCCTTTTAAAGACACAAATCACATTGGGTCCCCTGTTCGAGACAGCATCACATTAAAGAACGCTAGCGATTTGATTTTGTGCGTGAGAGAGGAACAGCTAACCAATAGGAGTGTCTATTGATGGCTAAAGAACAGGGCTTTTATTTCAATAGAAAGTGAGAAAGGAATTCATGGTGACTCCAGCCAGCCTGGGCTACAGAGTAAAGACCTTGTTTCAACAATAAAGTAACAGAAATATAGGTTAGACATGGAAAATTTTTACTGCAATATAATTTCTGAGCTAAAACCCTGATTCTAGGGTTTTTAAAAGTTAATCTACATAGTATGACAAGTAGTATGATAAATTTGGGGACACACTGGGCAGTTTTACATATATTAGCTACTCTCATGAAACTTAGATTATTGGCTTGAGTGCAAGAAATCTATGGTTTAAACAAATGAGTAAGTTATAGTAAGTATCATAAAGGAAAACATTGAGTCCTAAGGTTCATCTGCCTTTGCCTAACAGTAAGAAAAAGCTTACATAGGTGAAATTTGAGTGGATATCTACAGAAAGTGTTCTTTTAAAGACCTATTATCTGGCTGTTCTACCTACTGGGTTTTGGTCAGTATTACTCCACCCTGATTTTTGCTTGATGCATGTTTTGTTTGATCTAATTGTGTATTTTTTTCCCTTGCCATGTTAAAAGCTTACTTTGTACTTGTATAGTGTTTTTGTTTGGGTTTCTATAGTGAAAATTTAGTTTGTTTTAGTCCTTTCAATAATTATGTAATAAGCAGCATTCTATAGTGTGTTCTACACACAACATTCTTCTAGTAAGCAAGGAAGTGTCTCTGAGGCAAATATTTAGGAGGTAGTTTACTGAACTGCGGACCACGCTCAGACTCAGCTTCATAGAGTATTGGGCAATTATTGTTGTTTTTAAATTAACTGTATGACATAATAATTGTTTATTATCAGGCCTATAATTATTATTACGTCAATATAACCCACTAGCAATCAATCAAGACACAGACACTTGTTATATTTTAAAACAGCCTTAGTTAAAACAGCCGGGGACAGGAAGATATCAATCCTCTAAACTACTTCCCATAGTGGGGCAGGTGTGAGATCCCTGCCTCAATACCATGCCATCTGCTTCTAATATTTTCTATCAAGCTACCTCCCATCCATAATCCCAAATACTTGTTAATGTTCTTCATCTGGGCCAAATCTCCATCCACGCTGGCCATGTGCTCCTCTTCCATCCAACCCATGGTGGCCTTCTTCTCTTCTTTTCTCCTCTCTTCTCCTCCTGGTCCTCCTCCTCCTCTTTCTTCTCTAGATTCTCTCTGTCTCTCCTCAAGCCTGGGAACCTTAGCCACACCTATCTCCTTTGTCCTGCCCCGGTGATGGCTTTTTATTGGTCATAAGGTGGGTCACAGAGACAGCAAATATTAATTAGCATAAAAACATATCAGACTATCCTCCAACAAATTACCCTGTAGAATAGCTGACAGGTCACATTCTCATCAGCTATAAACATGGATGTTTCCCTTTCCTTGAACCCTTCAGCATTTGATTCAGATATGTCGAATTGAGGTGCCTGGTGCTTTTTACTTGTGGCAGTACAATAATGGTGACGGCCATATGTTGAAGTCTGTACGTTGAAGGGGAAATGAATATATTTGCATTAGCTTTAAGTTATTTCACAATAATATTATTAGCTTCAAGACAATTTTCCTAGGGATAAATGTTTTGCTTCTTGCTTTAAGTTTTGTTCCTTAAAAAAAAAAGGTTTTGTTCCTTCTCATTTACTTGATGTGCTTAAAGAATTAAAGGACTAAATAAAATATTTATAGAGTAGCCTATAAAAAATTCTCTGAAACCCGAGGGGAGCAATTAGAAGTTAATAATAGAGCAGTTGTCAATTATAAGGGTTATTTTAAACTGTTAGGAAAAAGATACCCTTTCTGTCTATTTCCCAGTTGTCTCTCTCAAGGCTTTTGAGGCAACTGAGAAGACACATTTCCTAGGGTACTCTAAAGTCACAGTGCAGTTTTGAGTCACTAGTTCTATAAAAGTCACAGAATTATGGCAAATGAGTAGCTTTTCTACTTCTTGTTTTTACTTGATGTCTTTTGTATATTTATATCAGCATTCATTATAACTTTAGCATCCCATCTTTGTCTCTTCCCATTACAAAGGACATGTTTTATAATTTGACAGTTTCATACATGTATGTGATGGATTTTCCTCATTTTCTCCCCTTTACCTTGGCCTGTCCCATTCTCTTCCTTCTGCCACTGAAATTCTTCTTAAATTCTTCATTCCAATTAGTCCCCTCCTACTTTGTGCTCTCTCTCTCTCTCTCTCTCTCTCTTTCCCCCCCCCCCCCGCTGTCTGTCTCTCTTTGTCTCTATTTCTCCCACCTCTGTCCATCTGTCTCTGTCTCTCTTTCCCCCTCTGTCTGTCTGTCTCTGTCTGTCTGTCTCTCCCTCTGTCCATCTGTCTCTGTCTCTCAGTGTCTCTCTGTCTCTCTCCCTTTGTCCATCTCTCTCTCTCTCTCTCTTTCTCTCTCTCTCTGTCTCTCTCTCTCTCTCTCTCTCTCTCTCTCTTTCTCTCTCTCTCTCTCTCACACACACACACACACACACACACACGATGCACTGGATTTAATTAAAACTTCTTGTGTGAATTGGGGCCTACTTACTGGGATACAGACAGCAGTGGCTACAGCACTAAAGAAAATAACAATCACCGATTGTCTATTGGTCCTTAGTGAGTCATGAGCTCCTCCTCCACGCCTGATGAAATGGTGACAGGTTCAATTTTATCACAACCTGGAGCAAAACAAAACAAAACAAAAAAACAAACAAAAAACCCCAAAAACCCTACAGCTGTAGTGAGTTCATGAGCAAAACAGCCAGGCCACGTCCAGAAGATGTTGCTTCAAAGCACTCTTTCCCTTCCTCTGGCTCTGTCATTCTTTGTGCCTAGTCTTTCATGATGTTCCTTGAGCCCCAGAGAGGGTGATAAAGCTTTCCCACTGAGGGCCAAATTCCCCGCCTTTTCTCATCTGCATGCCTCTGTATAAGCCACTACCTGCTGTAAAGAGAAGTTTCTCAAACAAAGACTGGGAACAGCACTGATCTACAGGCATAAGCATAACATACAAAGCACCTTGTTATGCCCATGCTGCTGTGGTTATATGTATATTTTTCCAAGCAGATCATTACTTCAGCTTGTGAGATTCATGGCTGGGTGACAGTGTTGATGACTTTTCTCTCCCAGCACACTCCATAGCACCTTCTAGCACCGTGGAAGCGAGCCAGGAGGGAGGAGGCTTCCACGCTTACAGTTTGAAATCCTCTATGCTGAGCACCCGTGTGTGCAAATCCCTTCATCCCTGACTATGTTTTATGTCTGCAACAAGTGGGATTTGAAAGGGCTCTTCAGAATATATTGTTGATGGACAGGAGAGGGCATGTTACAAGGATGCCATGTGAAAGGATGGATGGTTGAAAGACTGAGAAAAAGAAGACGAGGCAGGGCAAAGGTAGATAAACGATTAGGGAGGGGATTGAAAATGGAAGCAAAAGCCAAAGTTGCTAATCCATCCCATCTTGATTCTTCTTCTACGGAACAGCCAAATCTGTTAGTTTGTTGCTTTGAGATTTTTCTATATGTTCACAATTACAGTATACAGCACGGTTTCCTTCAGCACTATTACTTTTCTCACCATCAATGCTTAATTTCATTTTAATGGCAAGTAGGGTGACCATCTTTGCTGTTCCGGCTGCTCCGTGTTGAGTGGAGACAGAGCAGGGTTTTTTCTTTTCTTTGTTTGTTTTGTTTTGGCATTGGAGGCAGGGGGATTGACGTAATGAAATGTGTGAACCCATGTAGGGACAACATAACGGGTTTTGGTCTTCTGTGGATAGCTAGCTGTAATATAAAGAAGGATTTTTTCTCCTTTGGCAAAAAATGGCTAGGAGGGAAAGAATAGAAGGAAGCAAAAGGAATTAATAGAGTCTTTATCTTAGCTGCATGGAGGAGACTGGGTGGTGAAAAGACAACTGAAAAAAAAAAACCAAAACAAGCAGATGAGCCCTCCTTCTCATTGGCTGCGTTTTGTGTGGGGGAGATGAGGACAAGGTGCTAATCAATGAGTAAGTGCCCTGAAGAGAATAAAACCGGGCAGTGAGGTAGTGAGTTGGCAAGAGGCTGAGAATTCAGGGTCATTCTCTTTGAGGAGGCAACATTTTGGCTAAGAATTTTTTTTAAATTTTTTTTTTATGAAGAGAAAAAGGCAGCTACCCATGGTCATGGGAATGGAAAAAAAGGCCAGTGTCCCTGGCAAGAGTAGTTGGTGATATACGGACGAGGCCAGAGAAATAGGCAGGCTGCAGAGTACACGGAGTCTTAGCACTTGTGGCCCAAGATATAAATTGTGGGTTTTATATTAGGGATGATGGGGAAACTTAACAAACAGATGAGAGAACTGATCTCATTTCAGTAAATAGTCTCCTCCCCGTGTGAGACGACTGAGGTGATGTCAAGCACAACATTGTCCTGGAGTACTTGGGAAGTGGGTCATATTATTCAAGATCTTGGAGAACTTAGGGATAGCTTATAAGCAAAGAAATTATTTCATAGTCATCATGCTAAATTTGAACTTAAGCTTCATAAAATTTCTGTCTAATAATTTTACATGATGCTGTTCTTTAGTATCTAAAGGCTAAGGTTTAAATGTTTTTTTTGACTATTTATTGAAGATATGTGATTCTATTAAACCCCCCCACCCCCAGTCCCCAAGCAATTAGTGCAGAAACAAAACCACAAGAACTTAAGACCATGTGAGAAGAAAAATCCAGTTTTGTAATATTGGATATTGGGCCTTGGTTTGGGGGCAATTGTAATTACAGAATATCTTGAGTTCAACAAATAATCACAGTCTACTTACTAAAACAGACTTTGAAGTTTCCCATGGGTTAAGTATGAAAAACCCTTGCTTTAGTAACGGTGCCTGATTCTTAAACTTTCTAGTTGAAGTTCACATGTTGTGCCCCAAGAGAAAAACAACCAAATTCCAACTTGGGCACTAAACACAGAGAACTAGACGATGGTTTTTCCGAGTAGGGCGATTTTAAAATGAGCTTCTTAAGAAAAGGAGCAGACTGTGCAACTTCAGCGAATGTCATAGACAAAATAGCAAATCTAGTCAGGCTCAATTTACTTGTTTTTTTCTCCTTCCTTGTGGCAGCTTATCTTAGGGGAATAATAACCTTCCTGAGTAAGAAAAATCATCAATAATTAACCATGTTTCATTTTATGTCCCCATATCAGAAAGAACCAGAAGCTCTCGCTGAGCCATTAGAAGAAGATTGACAAGTGAGCAAAGGGAGAAGAGAAAGTGGTAAAAAAGAAAGAAAGAAAGAAAGAAAGAGAAGATAGGTAAAGAACAGAGGAAGAATAAGAGATTATGGGGAACAGGTCCATGGTGGTCTTTATGTGTTATAGGCAGAGGCAGAAGGGACAAATATTGGGCCCACATATGAGGAATAGTAGAGTTGACCATTGGTTAATACAGAGGATCAGTTCCAGATCTTTCCATAGGCATTTAAATCTAGAAAAATCTCAATACATACTATTTGCATAATGCATGCTATTTGCATAATGCATGCTATTTGCATGCAGCATGTGCACATCCTCTTGTGTGCTTCAAGTCATCTCTAGATTACTCTTGGTAATTAATTCAATGTACATGCTATGCAAATAGCTGTCTTACTGTATTGCTTAGGAAACAAAAGCGAGAGAAACAGGCTCTGATGATTTGTGCAATTTTGAACCTTCTGCCTAATTTTATTTCCAGATACTGTTTCTTCCAACACTATTACATTTCCACCATCAACCCTTCTCATGAGAATTGGGATGCCATTGCTGGGGTTTAAATATAGTGTCAAAAAAAAATGAAATACCCAAAAATTCTGCATGTAGTCTGGGGCGGATGCGTTCGTGTTTGTTTTTGGTAACATGTCTCATGTGCACTCAATTCTATAGTCACTAGAAAGAAGCTAACCTCGAGTCACAGACATGCAACCCTGTCAGAGCTGCACGGACTTAGGTCTTCTGGCTGACATAATTTTTCAATAATGTGGTGCTAACACCAGTACTGTGCTGATGAAACTTCTGAAGGATCCTAGTTCTGAAGTGGTGGATCACAGATGTTTGCGAATACCTAGAAAACAGTGAGAGGCAGTTCACAATGTTTCTTTTTTTAGAAAGAACTGGAGGGTGTAAAATTCCCTGAAATAGTACCTGGCATGCCAGTGAGAGCAGAGGAGTTACACTGTGGGAAGGCAGCAGTTCCTTGGCAATTTCACACATGTAAACACTAATCAATTCCACTCATGATTCCCCTTCCCATTCCTTGAATTTCCCCCAACATTACCTCCACCGATTATTTATTTACTTAGTATGTATACAGTGTTTTACCTGCGTGTCAGAAGAGGGCACCAGATCTCAGAATAGATGGTTGTGAGCCACCATGTGGTTGCTGGGAATTGAACTCAGAGCAACCAGTGCTCTTAACCTTTGAGCCCTCTCTCCAGACATTTTTAAACCTTTCTTTTTTCTTTTTTTTTTCCTGGTTTTTCAAGACAGGGTCTCTTTGTGCAGCCTTGACTGCCCTGGGCAGTCACCCTGTTATCGTTTTTTTCCCCCAGGGGTCCCCACTGAGTTCAGTTAGTGCTGGCTGCTGGGATGTTGGCTAATTTTGTTGGCTTCATCTTGGGCAAGTCTTGCGCATGGACCATAGGGTCAGTGACTTTATGAGAGTAATGGCCGGGTCATGTCCAGAAGACAGCATTTCCCAGCATTCCTCACCATGGTCCAGCTCTTATGTCCTTTCCATCCCGTCTTCTGCAGTGTGTCCTGAACCTTCGCAGGGGAGGAGTTGTATAAAGATGTCTCATTAGGGGCTAAGCACTAACGACGAGTTACGGGTGTCCACATTAACTATTGCCCCCTGCAAAGAGAAGCTTTTCCAGCCAAGGCTGAGAGCAGCAGTAATCTATGGATATAAATGTAATATCGAGAAAGCAGTTTTACTGGGCTATGTCTTGAACTGTGAGTTAAAATAAACCCTATCTTAAGTTGCTTTTGCCCATGGTATTTTATCACAATGCATGTCTCAGTTTCTTTTCCTGCTGCGGTGTTATGATAAAGCAGAGAGCAACATATAAAGAAGTGAGGAGAATAAACATGGAAGGAATTATGAATTTTTAATGATTATTCACTGTACTATAACCGAGTGGACTGTGGGTAGTGGCAGTGTGAGCCTACATAGCGTTGAAGCTAGCCGATAAACATGTTTCATCCTGTTTCTCAATTAGTAAAATGAGGACAATGGATGGTGGATGGTTCTCACAAGGTTGTCTTCAGAATCATGTGATGGAGTGAAATATGGTCATACACACACACACACACACACACACACACACACACACACACTCAGACAGACAGACACATTTGGTTTTAGGTTTGGCTTATATGACAGGCTTTCGCACCTTGTAGCCTGGGGACAGGCCTGAAATTTAACCATAAAAGCCACATTTACCCTCAGATTCTTTGGTATTTTTGGTTGTAAGCCTACTGCCCTTTAGTGGCTAAGCCGTCTCTCCAGCCTAGCCTCAGACTCTTCAACTGTCTTGACCTTGTGATGAGTGCTGGGACTCCAGCACAGGCATCACCACATGGAGCTCCATGGTGTTTCCTCTGAAGACATAATCTCATTTAGTTGGTACCCTACAAATGGCTATTTAAACCCAAACATTAGAGTTGGAACTCATTTGCCCCCAACATTCAAGCAGAATGCTGACATTAGTCAAGTTTGTAAGGTGATGTCCACCCGAAGAATTGGCACACTCCCTGGCAGGTAAACAGCGTGCTCTTCCTGAATGATCAAGGCGACTTGTGTGGACTTTGGTGCAGTTGTTGGAGGAACTGAACCCTGTAAGCCTATGAAAGATGGGAGGGCTTAATATTAGTGGGAATTTTAAAAGCTACATTTTTTGAAAGTTGGGGTTTTCTTAACAGAAACAAAGAAGAAAACAGGAGAAAAATGAAAAAAAAAAAAGAAAGAAAGAAAAGAAACCCTCATGTCTTAAAAAAAAAAATCTTAGATGTCTGTTTCACCCTCCACATCCAGGCTGCTCATTTTATTGCAAATTACTGCCAGTGTGGTGCTCTGTATAGCAGAAGGGTGCTAGAAGGGAGTAATTACAAGGACTTCTGGCCTTTCATCCAAACCCAGGAATCTTAAGTGACAGCTGGTTTGGGGACTTGTCATTCAATTAAGTGGTTTGCAACCCTGCCAGTGGTTAGAAAACCTGTGTTTCATATGAATTTGTAGTCACTGGGCCCACACAGTCTCACCAAGCACTCTCATTTCGTTGGAAACCACTGCTTTTCTGGCCCGAGGGATGCTTGGGCAGACATTCTGACCACTGTGTTTATTTCTTGAAGGTAAAAATCACAATGGGAATTGGACCCGAGTCTAGCAGAAAATGATCCTCCCACCCCGCAATGTACGCACAGCACGACAGCTGGACACAAGGTATGGTTTTCCGTCCTCTGCAAAGGGTGTGGAAAGGGGGGGGGGGGGAGGCGGTGACAGTGGGACAAGAGTCCGATTTTCCCTGTTCACCTTTCCTTTCCTTCGTAATACGTGGAGATTTCATTTCTTAGTTCGACCAGTAATTACTGTTTCTCTTTCATAACGGGTGTGGTAGGAGGTGTACACAGAACAGAAAAAAAAAAATCGGAAAAACAAAGCGCTCTCTGGATGTTTGCAGATGGAGGGTGGCGTCGCCACAAGATGGCGAGCAGTATTAAGGCGGTTTATAGGTCCACGCTGCTGTGGCTAAGTCCAGTTAGAGCTTGGGAGAGTGTGAGTCTTTGGAGACGACCTCCTCACAAGGAAGGTTCATTATGGGTACTGGGGAGAGTGAGGACCCGACCCAGGCCCCACTGCCTGTGGTGGACGCAGCCCACCCCGTGGCAGTTCTCGTAATATTAATCTGGTCGCCTTTCTTTGGTTCTGCTGTTTGGCCCTGCGTGTCTTTGTAGTTGTCCTGCCCTATGGATTGGGAGGCAAAGACAATTTATTAGATGATCAGTCCTCTCAACTTCACAAGGATTCAGTATTATTATTATTTGCCTTAAAGGCCACTTAGGGTTTGTATCCCTGAGATTTGTTTCATGTAATAAATACCTAATTTTAAGGTTCTCTCTCTCTCTCTCTCTCTCTCTCTCTCTCTCTCTCTCTCTCTCTCTCTCTCTGTCTCATAATTTTACAATTTCACAACCTGAACTCATTCTTCTTCTTCCTCCTCTGCTCCCAGTCCTACCCTCATGCCCCACCCTGGCATCTTCCCTTCTTATCAGAGAAGGCAGGGCCCCAAGGGGTGCCAACCCACACCAGCATCTCAAATCGCAACAGGACTAAAGTTATCCTCTCCCATTGAGGCCAACCAAGGCAGCCCAGTGAGGGGAAAGGGATCCAGTGGCAGGCAACAGAGTCAGAGACAGCCCCCTCTCCAGTTGTTAGGAGACCCACCCATGTGTTGACCAGGCTGCACATCTGCCACACATGTGTAGTGGGCCTGGGTCAAGCTCATGCATGCTCTTTGGTTGTTGGTTCAGTCTCTGTGAGCCCCCACGGGCCTAGGTTAGTTTACTTTGTAGGATCATTGGTATATCATCCTAAAAACTTTTTGAAGCCATATTACTAAAACCTGTAAGGTCATTATAGACGTAAATAAAGATTTTCTCTTAGAACTTGATCTGAGAAACTACACACTATTTTCTGATATAATTTTCTGGGATTGTAATTTAAACAGTCATATTGGATGATTGTTGGGGACTGATATACTATGAAAATATCTATGAAAAGATAAGAATAAAGTCAACCTTCCTTCATATTTTATATCTATCCTTAATGTCATCTAAATTATCTATTGCCAGAATAATGTTACCTTTATTTATATTTGATGGTCCAGAGGGAAGCCTCTCTTGTCAATACCTCCCCTTGCACGATGAATTAAAGAGGCCCATTTTATAAGAACAAAGACCATCTTCCTCTAAAACCTTGCCCCCTGTAACCCTAACCTGATACCTGTTTGCCTTTAAACTGTCCATAGCGGATCATTCCTCTGGCACACGGAGGTATCTCCTCTTCCAGCTCCACATTTATCAGCGGGGGGGGGGGGGGGGGGGGTAAAAAAAAAAAGCAAACAGCACCACATCACAGGTACACAGTGTCTCCACACCTATTATAGCAGAGGGCAGTGGTGGTGACCTCTTGGTGGCCCAAACCACCCACAAGCACCCTTTGATGTTGTTTCCGGAGCCCGATCTTTTAAGCAGTTTAAACATCCCATGTTTGAACGCCAGGCCGCCCCATTTCCAGCCGTATTAGAAGCAATATCAAAGAGAGCCACGTTTTTAGTGGCCCCTTTAGTCTCCTTGCGTCAGAAGATCAGGTAAAGGGGAGCACACAAGGCTCTCCAAGGCGTTTTCACCCTCCTGCTGATTGGCGTCCCATCCTTCTGTCACCATTCTTACCCACACGCCTCATGTCTGTCACCAGCAGCTGGACTGGGTCTGGGAAAAAGAAAGAGCCTTCAGGGGAAAATGAACCCACTTCTTTTCACAAATTAAAAAACATGCTCCACTGGAGATCTTTCTACATTTACTTTTCCCAGAAGAGTGGGTGACATAAATAGTTGAGGTTACCCATTTGGTGGATTTACAGCCCTGTGAGGGTTGTCGCAAGAGGATGGTAATTAACGAGTGGGGCAAATGAGCCACGGGGATTGGGGGGGTGGTGGTTCCAAATGCTGTTGCCTAGGCTTAAAGCGAGTGAGCGCAGGAGCAAGACCCGCCTAAGGGTCAGTGGAAGAAGACTCAGGGATCAAATTATATCAGTTGTAAAAAGAATGTTCAAAAGTTTTGGGGAGCCATCCTTCACTGTAACACACAAGCACGCACAGGGAAGTTAAATCGTGTGATTCCTGCCTATGGACCCAGAGCAGTCTCTCCCTGCTGCGTGACTGTGCACCTCCTAGGCATTCATTCGACCGCTTGATTTAGTTCATTTACCCTGCACCATAGTTGTGGAAGGAACTTACTGTCATCTGCTCTTCAGGTGGCGCAAGTGAGTTAGACACGTGAGAGCGATGTATTCGAGTTCAGCTATCCAGGGGGTGGCTCAGGCCAAAGCTAGGTAGTGTTGCTGTCCTAAGGGTCGGCCGACACTGAATTGTTTCTCTAATGGCACCTGATTGAGGAAGTCTGACACACAAGTTTTGCATTTTTTTCACCAGTTTTAAAGATGAGATTGTTAGCTCCCCTGCTCCTAAGAGAAAATATGATTTTTATATCGCATGCTAGCTCAGACAGGTAAATAGTTCACAGGTGACCTTCCTTGCTTTTCTACCAAGCAACAATGTTTACAGTGAAGAAAACGAACAAAACTTCCTCCAAGTAGTTCCACTTACCCATTCTTCCCGGGGGTGTGTGTGGGGGGGACCCCTATGAACATTTCTTGACATTAATTTCTTTGAAATTGTTAAATCCTTATATTTACCAAGACAGTACACACTATTGAAAAAAATGAAAACTTCCTCTGGACTCTAAATTTTGGCCAGTTAGTTAATCTTTCGGGAGTGTTGAAAAACAGGGCTCTAATTAGCAATTTTATCAGTTAACCCAGTCACTCAACTGGGGCTCTTATCTGAATCCTTGGAAGTGCAGGCACTTAGGGACATCAGAAAAAGGCCGACTCATCAGTGTGACAGTTGAGAGGGCTTCTGTGGAGGGGAAAAAATGATCTCAGTAATACACAGTATTAAATGGAATCCGATACCAACCCAATAGAAATTATCCCACCAAAGGGACCCAGCTTAGGACTAGGGGTCTCTTGTATTTCTCTGTAATCCTCTACGGAATGTCACCTTTGTGAGCTGAAGACAGAGCCAGGAGTTTTGAGCAGTGTGAAAACAGGGCATAAAACATGTGTCACTTCTCAACCCCTTTAGTCGCCAGCTCGATGACGCGCCTAAAATGATTCACCCAAATCTAAAGCGGAAGGTGGACTTGAAACCCGAAAACGTAACACAGGCCAAGTGGAACCGGGTCTCTTGACGGAAGCAGCAGGGGAAACAATGCCCCTAATAATGTCAAGTAGAAATCAAAGTCAGTTCCTTAAGTTCAATTTACGAATTTATGCCTGCTTTTCCCGAGGCGTTACTCATCAATTGCTTTGTTTTTCTTCCGTTTGGATGGCATTAAAATGTATTACTACATCTGCATCTTCAGATACGGAAACTACTTAAGCTATAAAAAGAAGACCCCCTGACTTCACAACCAGGCCAAGGCTCTGCTATTATTGGAACAGCAGAGCCAGTCATGGGGTGGGGTGCTGGGGTGGGGGTGGCGGGGGCAGGGGGTGTAGGGCCAGGGTGTGTGTGTGCAGGGGTGCAGGGTTCCCTAAGGGATGCGCTGGGACCAGAAGATATTTATGCTTGCCTAAGCAGTTCTGATGATTTGATAGTTGAAATGTTTATGTTTTTGTTCACTTAGATAATGGACTCAGGACATCTATTTTAAACAGCAGATAATAGCAGCGGTGCACTGAAGGGGCCGGCACAGTGGTAAATGTATCTGGGGATTATTAAAACAAACTTGGATTGACTGCTTCGTAGAGTGACTATTTTTGGCAAGGCAAAGCATTTCCTGCTAAAATGATAATGTTTTAGATTTATTATAAAAGTGACAAAAAAACTATGTTTTTCATGCAGAAGCAGAAGGGGTTAGAACATTACTCAGCACGTAAGGAAATTTGCTTTGTATACACTTTTCACTCAGCTATGTTCGAAAAATAAAATTGGCTCATGAGTTTGTTTTATCTTTTGTTCCTTTAAAATTTTTTTTCTAATTGTTTGACCTTATTTCAAAGTAGCTGAAAGTGCTAAAATCAAAGACCAGGTTAAATTTTCTTTGAAGGATATTGAATATCATGTTCATTGTTCTATTAATAAGAGGTTTGTGTGTAGCTGCTTTCATTTCCACGAGCTTGATAGCCCCTCTTTTAAGATAGATAGATAGATAGAGAGCGCTTACCAAAAGTTTTCTTACAAGTAAGCAATCGAAATACAATGCCCATCTTAAACTCACTGCAAGTTAAAATTCCTGATAGTTTTATTTATTTATTAAGAGAAACAGTGAATAGTAACCAAATCAAATATAGACTTCAGCTTAATAGGGTCTGTTGAGGTTTGCATTTTTTTGCAGAAACTGTAGAAGATTTGGTTCACACCTCTGCTTGTCATAGCAATACGGCACTGGCATCACAATTCCCGGCTTTTCACAGAGCTGAAGTTTTCTCAGAGTCTAATGATAATAATTATATATGATGACCGTATGGATGCGTGACTAGTTAAATAGTATAGCTGCCAGCTGTAACTGAACTTCACAGTTTTCATTGACATTGCCTCATGATTTCTGGGCTCTTCCTACGCTAAATCTACATCCCCACTTTCAGGTCTCTCTGGGATCCACGTGTACCGTCTGTTGAATCATCCACCTTTCGTTGCTCCCTTTGCAGTGTCATATCACCTCTTTCCTTGTTATCTGGTTTTCAGTCTCACCACGGTTGCTAACTTACATGCGTACACCACCAGCTTGCCCCTTCCACCTAGTTTTGTTCAGTTCTTGTTACCTCAGATCCTGTGTGTGTATGTGTGTGTGTGGGGAAACACACACAAACCGAACTATTTGAAGTTCTTGACCAGTAAGTTCAAGTCAGTCCTGGGATGACCACAATCCCGTTCACATCCATTCACTCTCCCCACGATAGAGGAGATAGTTGATATTTTTCTTTTCAACGTGAGTATTTTATTTTATGTGTATGGATGCTTTTTCTGCACGTATGCATGGGCACCATGTGTGTGCTTGGTACCTACCGAGGCCAGAAGAGGACTCCATCAGGTCTCCTGGCACTGGCGTTAGACAATTTGAGCTGCCATGTCGGTGCTGGGAATCTAATTCCAGTGCTTTGGAAAAACCTGAGCTCTTAACCTCTCTCCTGGCTCTCTAGCCTGGCTCTTAACTGGGCTGATACGGCTTCCTAGACAACACTCAGGATACTGATAAAATTCTATTGTATTGCATACAGCTCCCACACAAAAGAATTATCCTGTCTAAAGTGTCTTCCCCCAGGAGACATTCTGATTGTACCCCTCTCTCCTGACTCCCACTGTTTGGTTAAATCCACTACACAGGGCGCTGTTTGAGGAGGAAGTCACGGGAGCTGCTTTCCCCTGGGACTCCAACCTGCGTGGGGGTTCCATTCCATGAGTCCTTGTGCAGCTACAAATGTCCATGACAAATGACTAGAGAGGATTCTGGCTATACCAGTTGAAATTCAATGGCGGCATGTTGAACACACCTAGTGTGTCACGCAGACTGTAGCACTTTTGTACATCTTGGTGGAAAGTAATAAAGTAGATTCGGGGAAACCCGAGTTCCTGATGAGATGAAAACAACAGCAAGATATAGATCGTAGGTTTTTTTTAATTTTTTTTTTTTTACCATGAGAGGAGGGTTTCCTGGGGCTGATAAGTTGAGGCAAATGTGCTTTATGATGTCCACAAACTAAATGAAATTTAGATGTAAGCACCATTTACCTAACTCTAGGCTGGGGTAGCCAGCATTTTTTGGGTATAAAACATGTATGCAGATTAAATGTAAGCCATTGGTGCATGATGGTAGTGACACACATGGCAGATTAAGCAAGTGGAGTCCACAAAACAGAAAGGGGATGTAGAAGTGGTTCAGGTTGTATTGGCAAAAAAATGGGTTTGTTTTTTAAATGAAGTCTAGTAAAGGATTCAATAAATAATAAGACATACTAGAAGGAATGCTCTTCTAAGAAGGCAAAGAGTAAGAATCAGCCTGCAAGGCTATTGGGACCAAGTAGGCCAGGCTATCTCAATAGATAATGCTAGGAATGGCCTCAACCAAGTGTTGGAAAAGGTCTCATACTTTGACACAAAATGTCTCTTGAGTATTTTAAAACAGGGTGGAAGTGTCCACTTCACTTATTTAGTAGAGTCTGTTGAGAAGGCAAAGCAAATGCCTCTGTAATTATTTATTTGTTCTGTTATGTATTTCAGTTAGTCTTTGTTCGTATGATTTACCAATACCACACACTGATAAAAGTGGTAAGTCCATCTTACTTAAACAGTCACTATGATAATACTGATATTTGTAGTGAATTGTACTGAGAGTAACCAAAATTGCTGTTAGGATACAATGCATATTCCTAGCCTGGGAACAAGCAGATCTAGCCATTGCATGGATGGTTTCTTCAGTACCATTTTGGTTCTGGGGATCTAGCTTAGGTCTCAAGGCTTGGAGGCAAGCACTTTTACTCACTGAGGTATCTATCCCACCCAAATATTTTACTCTAATGAAGTGGCTTTTGTGTGTTACTAGAGAGTTTTATTATGGTGGCTGGCTGCCAGAAAGACCATGGCTTGATTAACACTTGGAACTTTTGGTTCCTCATCCTCAACCTTTGTGGAGAAAAGCAGTCAAGGGCTAGAGCCAATCACCAATGGAAAAATCATGCAGATTTAATGAAACCTTTATAAAAGATGTAGCTTGGTTTTATGACTTGGCTGATACACCAATTTCAGGAAGATACACGCACACTAACTTTGGCAGAATAGAAATTTCTGATTTTGAGATCCTCTGGACTTTATCTGACTACTCATCTGTATCCTTTACAATAAACTGAATCAAAGAATCCTATGAATGATTGTAACAGATTTTGGGAAAAGAGGAAGCATCCTGCGGGGACTTCTGATGTTCCAGGAGAGAAATGCTAGTAACCAGAACACATGATACTTGTAACTGGCACTCGGTGTGTTTGTATCTTTTTCTACTGAGCCCTTAAATCTGTGGATTCCAACACTAGCTCAGGTTAGTCAACTGATAAAACTGAATTGGAGTTTAGGTTCTAGTACATGTGGAAGAAACAAAGAATTGATCGGTATGAGGAAACAAAAAACAAGACAAAACAAAAGCCCTACTCATTGTGTCTGCTCAACTTGTAATCACCAACAGAGCTCAGCACTGGGTTTCCTGTGTTCCCCACCACACTTTCCCCTGAGTAGAGCAACATTCTGTGCCTTAGCTTTAACCACCACCCATCTGTTCTAGGGTCCACGCTTTGGATTACTGATCTGAAATGTACCTTCAGCTCTTAATTCTTTTATCCGTGTGCCTTCTCTCCATATCCACCAATTAGAGTTGGCAACACCAAATTTGTTACTCCTTCTCAATTTTCATTCATGGTGTTTCCTCAACAAACAGTGAGTCCGTTCTTCCAGCTGCCGTAGCTCCAACCTTGGCCTCACCCTTCTTTTGGGATCTTGTATCCCGTATCTGGTCTGTCGCAAACCTAGTGAGCTCTGTTTTCAGTCAGACCGTGGCAGCGTTCCACCATCTTCACTATCCCAGTGAAGCCACCATTGTCCTTTGCCTGGGAAATTGCAAAATGTACCCAGTGGATCACTTTTCACCATACAACCCAGTGAGGTCTCCAACGCCTGCAATTCGGCTCCAGCAGGCATCAAGAGTTCTCAAAATGCTCCTTTCAGGCGTATGATCAAGTCCTATTTCGACCTAGCTGCCATCTCATCTCTCTTGTCACTCCATCACCAACCTTCTTGCCACTTCCCTCATAGTTTTGTATATGTTCTTCTCACCTCTTCTCCCTTCTGCCTACATTGTTATCCCCATAGATTTTCCCCAGTGGCTCTCCTCTTATTTTCACCTAATATTTACATGGAGATAGCATACTTCGTATATTCTATTAAAGTAGCAGCTATAACTGATCACATCGTTTTAGTTTTACTTTCCTCCACAGCATAGATGTTAAGCCATATTTTCACTTTAAAAAGTCTATATTTCTCTGTGATCTTTGTAAGCATCATACTTTTTGGCATTTTTTTTGTTTGCTATTATGTCTGCAGCACTGATAACAGTTCTCAGCACAGATCAGATATAGGACAAATGCTAAGAGAAAGAGAAATAGAATTGTAATAGGGTGTCCTGAGAATCATTTTGAGATACAAAGTCTGTGTGCTTTAAGGGACATCCCTAAGTAACAGCAACAGCCAGATAGTATTCCAGCAAAGATCATGGGCAATGAGAATAAAGAAACAAAAGCTGTGGGCTACTTACTACATTCTGTGCCCTATGCTAGTATCTTTATATACACAGTGAAATAAAAATACTTACAGCATTTTTTATGAAGTGGGCTTTTGATTCTTTTTATCCATCTAGCAACTGGAACTTGCTTGAGAGTAAAACAAGTAACGGATGTTGACGTGATGGGTTAGTGGAGAGAGCTGTCTCAAAGCTTATGCTACTCCAAGTGCCATATTATAAAGAGTTTAGGAAGCATCAGGAGGGGCTAAGATGGGCGACTTGCGCTGTGCATTTTGCTGATGAAGGTTGTTACTCTCTTCCTTGGTGATTCCACCAATTTGCACTACCCCCAGAAGTGGTGGGCCTATGGTTCTCTTTCCTCACCACAGCAAGTGCTGCTCTTCTGGTAGGTCTCTCATTGGAGTTAAGTACTGTCTCCTTGTGGCCTTTGATTTGCGTCTTTCTGATAATTAGAGAATCTGAGCTCTTTCTCACATACCTGTTTCCCACTTATATATATATTTTTTGAGAAATATCTTGTTGGATCTTTTTCTTCCTTTTAAAAAAATTGTTCGAGTTTCTTAAATAATAGATATATTAAATTCTTTTTAGATACAGTTTGAGAGCATTTTCTCCAATTCTGTAGGTATATTTTATCCGTAGTATCAAATTTTTGAGGGGAAATAAACATTACTTTGTATGTTAATATAGAACACAGAATAGCAAATGGTTTGGTTCCACCACGTGTTGGATCATACTAGTCCACTTATTTTGTAATTTTGAAGCATTTTAAATAAAAGTTATTAACTTTCACAGAGTATATTTGAATAAATTGTGAGAAAGGTTTATCATATGGAACAAACTCAAAGAAAAATATTAATTTGCTTGAGCTCCAATAGCACAAAATTAGTAGTCCATTATACTGAACAGCAGGGATAAGTCAGTAAAAATCTATAATGAGGACATGGCCTTAACCACAATAATAGGGACACATATTTCTATGGATAATGTACTATTTAATATATTAAAAATGAAATAAAATAGTTAAAAATCACAAAGTTATACCCACAGCTTGGGTCACCAACAAGCTTTAAAAAATACAATATTTAAGAATTCCATGAGCATGAGAAATTATTCAAAAATGTAAAAGGGTTTACCGACAATGTACAATAGAACATACTCTTGGGATCTATTTTTGTACGTGAATATGTTAAGCAGGCTTATCTTTGAGAGGTGGCTTACTCACTAAGCTTGCCATAGTAGCCAGTTAGTTAACTGGGTCAGGGCGAAGTAAGGCTGCTGAACTTACTCACTTGAGACTCAGTCTGTCCGTGTACTTAGTACTTACAGTCACTTGACATACAATCTTCAGTTCAGAGTTCCTGGGGTTCTGTGGGCACAATCATCTGGAAGCATGGAAATATAGGAGAGTGGAAGCTCTCTGGGCATCCAGGCTAAAAGTGGAACAACCCACTTTGGCCACATGAGCCAGAACTCAGTGGCAGGACTACATGCAACTAATTGTTTTGCTTTGTTTTTTTGAGACAGGGTTTCTCTGTGTAAGCACCCTGGCTGCCCTGGAACTTGCTTTATTGATCAGGTTGGCCTTGAACTCACAGAGATATGCCTGCCCCTGCTGGGATGAAAAGTATGCATCACCACCACCCTGCACCTGTAACTAATTGTAAGGAGGATAGAAAGTGTGGCCCAGCTGTATCACACATATTAATTTATGGACATAACAGAAATTATGATCATAATTTGCAGGAAAACACATTTAATTTACTTGGCAGCTACTACATTATTGGTATGTATTATTGGGATATTTGATTCATTAATTGGTTGATAACATTTCCAAATTTTTCTGAGTGTCAACTTTCCTTTGCAACCCTATGGAAACTTCTCCAGTTTTCTCCTGCTTCAGTAACTTGTGGCTGGGAGCTATGTTGTTCCTTTAAATACTTCATTCCTTCAATGCTATGTCTTCAAAATGTTTAATTACAGTTATGTGGATTCTACACCCTAGTTTGTCTGAGTGAGTTTCAGCTAACTTACTAGCAGACTCTCTTAAACTTTTTAAAACTTCCCTTGGTTTGGATGACTTTTTACTCTGGCTTGTGTCACTAGTGACACAACGACACAGACTAAGTAAGTTATATACTTAAAAGAGGACTTTTGTTTTGGCTTTTGGTGCTGTCCCAAGGTCAAAGGTTCACATGAGGATGACCTTCTCCTGGGAAGTTCCGACCAGCACAAGGACAGTCAGCACACGGTGGAGTCGCACTTCACTGAAGTGGCTTTTATAGTCCAACTACAGCAGAGAGAACTCATTAATTATGCAAATGAATAAATTCTGCCAAGCAGGCGGAGCTCTGGTCACCTTTTAGCGGTCCCACTTCTTTCTTGTAGTATCTTATAATGGAGATTAAATTTCATCAAATGTTTCAGCCGGGTCAAATCATAGTCAACCCACAGCAGGCGACAAGTTACAGCACCCCCTACGTATAGCATAATGCTCCTTAACTTCTCTCTGTGTGAGGCCCTTGGAATGTAAGCTGGATATAATGTGGGCCACTTTCAAATAGACAGTTTCATTTCACTGTTACAGTTTTGAAAACTCTTTTATAACCATCTGTTACTCTCAGTTTATTCTTTGCTTGCTACTGGAGCATGGTAGGCTTAATTCTTTGGCAATTTAGCTTAGCATTCTGCTCTAGGATGGCATGGCCCGCTCTAGAGGCATTTCACACTTTATTTATTTATATATGAGCGTTATTTATGTGTGTGTCTATGTGGGTGTATGACACTTGTGTGTGGACGCCCATGAAAGTCAGAAGAGGGCACTGAATCCCAGGATATGGAGTTGGAGTTAATTGTGAGCTGCTGGATTTGAGACCTGATCCTGAGTCCCCTGGAAGATCAGAAAGTGCTCTCAACCTCTGAGCCATCTCTCTACCCCTGGCACTTTACACTTATAGAAGGCACAGAAGGTTTACCTTGCTCCTTTCATCTTCCTTTAAGCTGTTGACAGACTGTGTGAGTAGCAATCTGCTTCTCTTTCCTCCAGAGCCCTTCATCTTTTCTTTCAGTCTTACTCTCTTCTCTTAAAGGTATGATACTTTTAGATTTTTCTGTTTACTTTAAAGAATTTTAGCTTCGTATTGTCTAAGTTACTCATATTTTCGCCTATTTTTTCACTGACTGTTTGAATCAAGGTCTCACGTAATCCAGTTTGGTTTTGAGCTCCTGGTCCTCCTGTCTCTTATGCCCTGAGTGCTGGATTTTTCAAGTCTAGGCCTTTATTCCTTAAAACATTCTTTTTTAGAATCTCTGCATGTAACTTCACTATTTGTACTGCCTTTTTGAATCATAAGCATAGTTCTCTTATACTTTGTTCAGTGTAAATGCTCATAAACTTATAGCCCTTCTAACATTATAATTATGTCAGCCCTGGGAGCCAGTAGAATTTTAATCCTCTTTGGGAGTATGACAAGTAGAGTTTTCCCCAAGACAGATCATGAATTTTATCTTCTGCAGCTATGACAGAGGAAGAAAGCTATTCTAAGAGAACAGAGGTCAAAGAATCTGACAACTGCACGGAACTTTCTAGCAAATAGTACTTGTTAAATTACTCAACAAACATGTCATTTAAAAATGTGTCACCTTTTAAAAACACTGAATATAATCGACCATATTTTCAGTTCCTATATATTTTAATGATAGTTTGTTTAGTTAAAATACTTTTATTTATCATTTGTTTTTCCGTTTACTCAGTCAACACGTAGCATTTATTTAGTCTCTGCTGTGAGTCAGGAACTGTGCTAAGCCATAGGGACACAATAGTGAGCAAGGAAGACAACCACTTTGGGGACTCATAGGAAACAAGTCGATATCTAGAGATAGTAAGTTGAGGGGAAGTGTGGTTGTGATTTAGTAGTGAGTGCAGCAGGGACATTTGAGCGCTCTGTTCACCAGAGCCCTTTCTTTTCTTTTTGAGAACATAACATAATAACACCATTCTTCCCTTCCCTTTCTTCCCTCCAGACCCTCCTATACTTCCCTATGTGTTCTCTTTCAAATACATGGCTTCTTTTTTATTGAGTGTTGTTACATACACACACACACACATGCACACACACACATACACACACATGTTTATGGGATACACACACATACACACACATACACACACACACACACACACACACACACAGACACACACACAGACACACCCCAAACATAACCTGCTCAGTCTGTATAATCTTACTTGTATGTTTACTTTCAAGGCTGGCCATTTGGTATTGCATAACCAGTTGGTGAGATTTTTCCTTGGGGAAGACTGTGTCTGCCTCTCTAAGTATCCTTAGTTGCCTGTAGCTCTTTGTGTAGGATGGAGGCCTCGTGGGCCTGTCTACCTTGTCATGTCTGTTGTTGCTGTCCTTGTCCAGTGCATGGTTAGGCAGTCATGTTGGTGAGACTTCATGGGTGTAATTTTCGACGGTAATCTCCCGGATTCTCTGGCTCTTACAATCTTTCCTCCCCTTCTTCCACAATGTTCCCTGGGCCTTAGGAACGGGAGTTGCTTTGTATATAGATCAGTTGAGACTGCGTTCCACAACTCTGCGTTTTGCTTGATTGTGGTTTTTCTATAATGGTCTCCTTCTGTTCCAAAGAGAATCTTCCTTGATGAGGGGTGAAGGCTACACTTATCTGCGGGTATAAGGACTAATATTTAGAATGCAGTTAAAGACCATGCTGGCTTAGTAGAGTGGCAGCTGTAGATTCATTTCCAAGATCCATGACTTCTCTAGCCCTGGGTAGTTGGTTAGATTTTCAGTACCAGGCACCATTTTCCCCTTGCTGACCTGGTCTTAAGTTCACACCTTCAAGGAATGCACGCTGCTACTACACTCTTATGCCACGCTAGTGATGGTTGTGGTTCGTTGGCATCATAGCTAAGTGGGACTGTTGGTTGCCTGCTTGGAAGCTTGCATAGTGCCTTCAGGTGCTGTAAAACCTAGTCCTTAGGAAGGAAGGATTCAGGTCCCTTCTAGCTCAGGAGCCTCTGGACTCCTTGTCTGAAGTGCCTGGTGTCTTCTTCAGCAATAGGGACTTACCTTCCACCTCTGGGGGCAATCAAGGGCAAAAATAATGTAATGCTATATGCCCTTGTAATGTTGAGTCTCTTGGATAACTCTGACCACCACCATCACCACCGTGCCTGGTGTTATGGTTTTTGTTAGGTGGTCTTTGGCTCTTGGAGGAAGCATTGCCCTCCCAGATGAGAAAACTTCACTATCTTGAAATGGAGAAGTAAATAACATGATGCAATCTATAGACAAGAAAACTTATGCAGATTCTGAGGTATACTTGGGAGGAATTAGGAGAACTGGCTTTTATGAAAAATAGGTAGTTAAGATAGAGGGATGTTTTTGTGAGGTTGCTGTAGTGATCCAGCTTTTTGATTTTGTTTTTGTTTTGTTTTTTAATCTTAGGCTGCTGTCCACAGTGCTTAGAAATGATCTTTCCTAGTTTAGTTCCCCCAATGTATATATAAATATCCTTCTCCTGAGAGACCCTGACTCTATAGGACTTTTGTGTTGTACAGAGTCCTTCCATCCCTCCCTCCTTCCCTCCCTTACTTTTCTTCTTCTCTTCTGTCTTCTCCTCCTCCCCTATTGATAACTCACTAAGTACAATAAATAAATGAGTGTGAGACCATCTCCCAGAGCATGGGAAACTTAGCAGTAGAAACATCTCTTCAAAAGATTTTCCTTCCCCAAGAAGCTATTAACTGTCAATAGCTCCTCAATGAGGGGTGGGGTCTGGTGAGTACCCGCCTCCTCCAATGAAGGCATTTTGGTTGGCTTGATCTTGTGTAGGTCTTGTTCTGGTAACCATAGCTTATATACACAGTGGCCATGTCATGTTCAGAAGATACCATTTCACAGCTCGTATTTACCCCCTTCTCCTTCACGGCACTTATATTTTCTGTTTCCTCTTTTACAACGTTCCTTGAGCCTTGGCAGAGGGTCAAGATTTGATAAGGATGTCTCATTTAATACTGAGCAGTTATGGTCTTATTTTCAGGGCTTCAATAATTATGCTCCTCTGAACTTGCGACTATTGTCCACTGCAAAAAGAAATTTCTCTGACCAAGGTTGAGAGAGGGTTTTAGATTAAAAAAAAAAAAGTCAGCTATCTAATTTATCTTATTACAAACAATAATTCAGATAAAAGAAAAAATTAAAGTGGCATTAAAAAAAATAGCCTAACCTCTTATCTCCCCTTTTCTGTCTCTTTTAAATCACGTTTTAATTGTGTGTACCTCATATAATATAATACCAGACATTCGAGCACAGATGATTGTGCATGGGAATTTGGTTTACTTATGCAGATGGACTGATATGGACGAGCATCCCACACAGTAGAAAAACACTTTTAATGAATATATAAGTTAAATGCCAGCAGGATTGTATTACATTTAGACAATTTCATCAGATGATAAGCTTATTTAGTAGGAAGTGATCTAGTAGTCTAGTGGCCTAGAGAGCCCATACACTCTGAGGGAAAATGACCTCAGCGACTTCTGCCTATCTTTTTCCTGTTAGAGTTAATGCTTTTAAATGGGTCAGCATGACAGCAAAATAAAATATGAACTTGTGGTTTTGTTGTCCCTTTTTGGAAGAATACACTTTGTTCGGCAGAACTATGGAAAGTTAGCTTGTTAAGCCTTAGTATTATTAATTAATGCTCCAATTAGTGTTCCTTTTCTCCTTTGAGGCAAGGAGCTGGAAACAGTTTTGTGTTGGGTAAAAGCATATTGAGAAAGGGAAATTAAAATGAACTTTTCTTTTTCATCATCGAATGTTTTTTAAGGAAACCCTAAACCACAGAAAAACTATTGATTCTGAACTCTTTGAAAGAAAAGTCACATGGAAGCATGGAAGGAATTATTTGTTGGAAGAAAATGAGGCAAATTTTCTACAATACGCAGAGATCATCAAAGGGGGCTGTTCTTAGATGATAAAATTTCTTGGTGTCTGCAAAAGTTATATGGCGTTGCATTGATATGTAACATTTATTATTGTCAACAGTGCATGAGGTGTGGACAAAAGCTTTGCCTTGAGAACTTAAATTGAAATTAAACCATCTCAAACCACTGAAGAGAAGATGACTTTTGAGAATGCCGAAATGATTTAGGATAAGATGTCCGCTAAGGGCTTCCAGAGAGTAATTTCAAAGCTGCCTTTGAGATGCAATTTTGCAAAGGCTAAGTAAGATATTTTAGATAAAATAGTTCAGCTTTTGAGTAGCTGACATCTGGTATGTGAATAATTTGTGTATATGGAATGCAATATGGAGAAGCGAGGCTTTCAACTTAAGACATTTTTATTATTATACATCACACACATCACTGGGGTTTTAAACATAAAACATTTTGAAAGGTAGTTTATTTTTGATCACCTGAGTCACACACATAAATGATAACTTGTTAATTTAGTGTAAAAATAATACTGCCTCCAGAACCTGCTGAAGGAAGCACTTTTGCCTTTTAATTCTTTCTTTCAGGCTTTAGTGCATATATCCCCTTGCTATACTGTTCTTGTTGCCAATGTAGTATCTTTTTGTGGCCATAGTATAATAGTAATATCAAGTGACAAACTTTATGAATTTATGTTTGCTTTTCAGATGATGTAAGAATAAATTTCCCTTTTTCAAATAGTGAAAATATATGGGTTTTAGTGGAGTTTTAAATTTTGATTTCTTTTGTCTTAAAATATTTGTTTGATGCTGTCTAAACTCATGAGTATGTTCTGGATAAATCAGGATTTGTAACTATGACATAAAATTGACAAATGTTGTTTATCTTTTTTTTTATGGGTTAGACAGTCATAAAAACATTCACTACCTACCATTAATCTGTGAATTTCTTTTGTTATTTACTAAGTCCACAGAATAACGATGCTATTGGATTTAATAAATAAAAGTTTATGTCCAGTTTGTTGACACTGGTAACCAATTAAGATAGATTGCTTGGAATTTTGTCGAATTAATGGTATAAACAAACACATCAAAATGCTCTTGCATTTTAACTTTATGTTTGATCTACAAATCGCTGTACCTCATAGCCATAATACGGTGTTAGCTATCATCGTACGTGCTTTATCCGTGGTATCTGAACGGTACTAGGGGTTAACACACGACCGTCTGCTCCTTCTCGTGAGTACTGGGCAGGAAGTTGAAAAGGCCTGAATGCCCCATGTTTGTTCCTGGCTCACTCTTCACTCATTAAGAATCCGCACTGATGACTTTATTTGGGGTCCTGCATAGCTGGAGGTGTCTAGAGGCTGACATTTGCTGGTCCTGCATGGGCCTATTCTGTTGACATTTGCTCAGAGCGCCTTCTTTAAGTCAAATCATATTTAGTAGCTCATTTTCTTTTTCTTTTTTTTAAATTTTAATTTTATTGATTTATTCAGATCACAACTCAATTGTTATCCCATCACTTGTATCCTCCCATTCCTCCCTCCCTCCCTCCAGCTTTCACCTTATTCCTCTTCCCTAGGTCTAAGACCGAGGGAGACCTCCTCCCCCACCATACGGTCATAGGCTATCAAGTCTCATCTTGGTAGCCTGCTTATTCTTTCTTTGAGTGTCATCAGGCCTCCCGGGGTGGTGGTGGTGGTGGTGGTGGTGGTGGTGGTGGTGGTGGTGGTCATATATGGAGCACCAGAGTTCATGTCAGAGTCAGCTCCCACTCTCCACATAACTGTGGAGAATGTCCTGTCCAGTGGGTAGATCAGAGCAGGGGTTTGATGTTTACTACTTGTATTGTCCTTGGTTAGTGCAATAGTTTGAGCAGACACCTCTGGACCCCGATCCACCCATCACGATATTCTTCTTGTAGGTTTCTAGAACCCTCTGGGTCCTTCTATTTCCCCATCTCCTATATTTCTCTTACCTAGAGTCTCAGTAGGATGTCCTCACATCTATCCCAATCTCCTGGTAAGTGAAGACTTTCGTGGGACATGCCTTTTGGGCTAGTGCCCAATTATAAGTGAGTATATACCATGTGAGTCTTTCTGCTTCTGGGTTAACTCACTGAGTATGATCATTTCTAGTCCCATCCATTTGTCCACAAATTTCGGGATTTCCTTGCTTTTAATGTAGCTCATTTTCTTGACTCTCGTTTGACGCAATGTATCTTAGAGGGTTAACAAGCCACAGTTCTGAAGAACAGAGCACTGAGGAGATGAGTAGGAGGAGGGTCATAGCACGGTAGAGATTTAGGGCAGAAGCAATCTGAGCTCAGGTAGCTGCCTGGAGTGGCTGCTCAGATAGGCACTTTGCACTCAGCTGTGACCCATTCGTTCCCTTTTATTGCCTAAATACTTTTCTTCTCTGTCTCCTCCCAAGGTAGCTGTTACCCTAAAATTTGCGTTTTTCATTTCCATGAGAATTATAGTGACTATGTTTAACTCTGCAAGGTTTTGAACTTGTACAAAAGGAGTTATGCTTTTGTTTGTTTGTTTTTGTTGTTATACTTTGTAACTTGCTTTTGTCTCTCAACACTGAGCTCCTGAGGTTCGCTCATGGTATGTGCGACTGCATTTCATTCCTTTTTTTCATACTGTACTTTGTTATACAAATATATTGAGATTTATCTATAAATATAGGATTGAGTTGTATTCGGCTTCTTGCCGTTGTCAACCACACTGACCTGCCTGGGTATCCCTGTACATATTCTTTGGATCACAACGAAGCAACATTTAGTTTGTGACCCTGCACTAAATTATGAAGCCAGCTCAGTGGGTTGTGGCCAACGTTTAAAGACATTTTTATAGGGCCTGTGAGATGGGCTTAGTGGGTAAATGTGATTTCCACAGGACCTGATAATCTGAGTTTGATCTCTAGAATATATATTGTAGAAAGAAAGAACACACCACACACACACACACACACACACACACACACACACACACACGCACACACACGTGCACACACACATACACACACACACACACACGCGCACACACACACACGCACACACTTGCACACACACACGCACACACGTGCACACACACGCACACACGCACGCACACACGTGCACACACCCACACCCACACACACGCACACACACACGCACACACGCACACACACACGTTATGTCACTATCCTTATGTTATGTATACAGGCTTATAAAGTAAACGAGTTATATTTTGTATATGGTATCTGGATGATCTAAATCATGGAAGTTTTTAGATTCATAAAAGTTTTAGTTGGATCAAACTAATCTTTTGCTTTTGAATTGCAAATGTCAGTAGATTATAAAAATAAGAAAACATGTACTGCAAACATAGAAATTAGGGAATGAGAAAGCCCCAGGCGCTTCTGTGGCCCCCTCACCTGACCCCTCTTAGGAAACACAGGAAAAAGAAAGAACAGCTCCTGCACAGAGCCCTAGGCTAGGATTTGCTGGTCAGTGAACATCTTCTGGCCTGACCTTGAAATGCTTGCTCCAGTCTCTCTGAGAAGGACAAACCCACTAGAGTCTGTAGCACTTTCTGCAGACAGGTGGGTCCTTTCTGTGTCCCCTGGCAGAAGCGCAGGTCTCATTTAGTCTTCACGTCTCAGTCCCAATGTACTTCCTGTTGAGAGAGTCTTTAACTGCTGAAATCTCAGGCTCCCTTCTTGGTCCCTCGTCCAAAGTTCATATACATCGAATGATCAAAGGGAATGAATGGAATTACTTGCAGAATTCCACTTCCTGGATTTTTCTCTTCAAAACAAAAGAACAAAGGAACAAACAAACAAACAAACCAACCAGTAAACCTGTTTTGTGGTCAATAATTTTGGGTAGTTCTGACTTTTCTTACACATTTATTACACATATTTGACTATTTAAGGTCTTTAGAAGTAATTCAGGAAACAAAAATCCCTTGTTTTTACCCAATGTTTCCAGAATTAATTGACTGTGAAACATCTCCTTTGAGAAACTTCTGCCTGCAGAATTCTCTGAAACAAAGTTGGGAAATGCCATCTTATTGTATTCTGCTTTGTTTTCTTTGCACAGATTCTCTCTTAGACTTATAATCATCTGTGTCACCAGTTCTTGGTGCAGTGCCTGGCACATAGTAGGCCCATAATGAAATTATTAGTTAAATGAAAACATGGGAGAGAGAAAGGTAGTGATTTTCATGGTTGGATCTTGGGAAGCTAACATGCTTATTTACTATTGCCTAAAAGCACTCCTTCCTCCTCATCATAATGCTATTTAACAAATTAAAAAGATCCTCATGGTTGTCATATAATTAATGACCAGCACCTTAAAAGCATCTCCCTGTTGCCTGGTGATATCTGGGATCTTTGCCAAGATGATATAAACGTCAAGAGTACCTAACATGGATGACATATTCTGTTCCGACATGAGTTCTTCACGTACCTGAGTGGCCCAAACACCACCTGACCTCTCCAGCCTAGGAGCCTGACAGTTGGCGGATAATTTTCATTATGAGTCAATGTTTACACCAAGAGCAAGTGCCCCTATAACTAGGGCAAAAGCTGAAGTTTCTATTTAAAAAAAAAAAAAGACTGAACATCAGAAATAATCAGGTATACCAACAAACTTAGAGCCACGCTTCAAGCTGCTACAGAAAGCAGGAGGGCTGTGGTGCCACTAGGTGATGTCAGGGGTTCAAAAGAACTGAACACTTGCTGAGTAGGAGAGAGTGGAGGATAACAGTCAGGGAGATGCCAAGGAAAGAGGTGAGGGTACACAGTGAGTGAGTGATAGGGGTTGATGTCATGCAGACAAGTGAGGTCTGCCTTTAAGGAAAACTTGCAGAGAAAGAGAGAAGAGAAGCTTGGCTGCAGAGTCAGGGCATACCAGTGTCTGAAGGCCACCAGTGTCTGAAGGCCACCAGTGTCTGAAGGCCACCAGTGTCTGAAGGCCACCAGTGTCTGAAGGCCACTTGGAGAAAAGCAAGCAGGGAGGGGAACTGGGACACTGCAGCCGTGTGAGGCGAGAAGGGTTAGGTTAAGTGGTCCTGAGAAGTCCTGATAAGACTTTCAAGGGCAGGAAGATCGACTGTGTCATCTGCCTTAGAGAAGGTCAAGTAAGGGGGCCTGTAAGGTGACGGTGGCATTTCACAATTAAAGAATCTTTAAGCCAGCACTATTTCAGTGAGGAAATAATAGGGCCTGGAGGAGGCATTGGGGCAGTTGTTAGGGTGAGATTTGGTGATTGGAGGATGCAAATGGTATCCAGGGAAGCAACTAGTCGACAAGGAAGGGCTCTGGAGAAGGAGTTTCACTTCTCTACCCACGCAGACCTTTACCATGTTGGCACTATGGAGTCACAGGGCACCTCATTCACAACTGTTAGGAGTGTGTGAAAGTCATCGAGTGGAAAAAGCTTTTAGGAGCACAAGGCAGCCAGGATGGATCACGTAACAGCCCAAACATGTGACACATCACTAGATAAGTCTGAAACCACAGCCAGGAACAACTCTGGAATCTGCCAGGGAGCGGGGAGTAGCTGCTGTGAGGGACAGATCTTCTTCCCCTGTTTGGCATTTGCCGGCTGCTGCGAAGGGCAGTCAGCAAAGTCAGGGCTCCTTAGGGGTGAAAGGTCGTGCTGGTGTGGATACTGGAGAGATATGGCATAAGGCCCAGGGAACGAACACAAACTGATGTGTCATGTCCTCCCACATGTTGTAGTAGTGGCTGCTGGCTGTTGGTCCACGCAAAGGCAGACAGACCGGAGAAACCCTTTGCTGTCCACACTTTCTGGTTTCATGGGTTTTGAACATGACCATTGACGAACACTTGTGGGACTTGATAAACTGTAATGACTTGATGATGTGAAATGAAGCAATATTCACGCAGAGCCACAAACACATAAGGCATTATTAATTTAATTTTATTATTAGGTACTAGCTTTAAATATGAGATTAAGACTTTGAAGGGGACTATTTCTTTCTTTCTTTCTTTCTTTCTTTCTTTCTTTCTGCATTTTATATAGAAGATACATTTTATATTTTGTATGCTTTCAGATGCATTTTTAAAGAAAAAATTGTTTAGCTGCAAATAAGAACTACCATCAGCAAATGCAGTGGTGAGATTCCATGTGTATGTTATGAAGTGTAAACCTGACAGCCCGTTGGATACTTTTAACTCACTGGATGTCTTTGGCTGAAGGGATCATTTTTTTTTTTCCTCCGAACTGAATGTGAAGAATCTCTTTAGTGTGGCCTGGTTTATTTTTAAGAGGTAGGGGAGAGAGAGACAGGGAGGGAGGGAGGGTGGGAGAGAAGGAGAGATAGAGAGAGAGAGAGAGAGAGAGAGAGAGAGAGAGAGAGAGAGAGAGAGAAGGAGAGAGAGAGAAGGAGAGAGAGAGAGAGAGAGAGAGAGAGAGAGAGAGAGAGAGAGAGAGAGAGAGAGAGAGAATGCTATCAAGTTCAGGTCAGAGCTGTTTACTAAGTAGCAAATCCTAGCCCAAGGCTGTGCTCATCTGTCCTGATCTCTCATTTTCCTCTTTCCTGTGTTTTCTAAGAGCAACCAGGTGAGGAGCCTTGGCCATTGTCCAGGGAGGCTGAGAGTGAGATCTAAGAGGATTAGTTTATGACTTACTCCAGCTCCGACAACAATGTCTTTTCTACCAACATCTTTTTCTGAGACTGCACTTTGAAAGTAGGATCCCTATTTGATGCAGTGCTTAAAAACATTTGACGCCAGTGCATGTCACATGGTGGGTTAGATAGTAAGAAAAGAAGTACATGTTATTTTTTTTACCTTAGAAACTTCACAGTATATTTCAGATGTAAGTAAAAACCATTTAGGTATGTATGAAACGTGCTTCTTAATATGGAAGCTTTATGTTGAAAACCAAGTTTTCTGATGAGAAAAGTTGTCGGAAGGACATCTTGAAAGAGGAATGGGCTATGGTTTGACGGATGTGGCAGAGAAATACACAGAGAATAATAGAATAAATAGGGCTAATAAAATAACAAATTTAAAGAAAGGTTTCATTAGACAGTAAGGGACTTTCAAAGTGTGTTAGCATGGGTGATTTTAGGCAAGCTACAGAGGAGACAATGTGTACTTAGATCCCTGATCAAGATCATTGGGTTTTTCCTCAAGTTCAAGTTAAAAAGGGTCATCTACTGCACTAGGAAGGGATATTTTAGCCTGGCCAATTACGGATTTACAGATCAGGTGAACACAGCAAATAGGGTGGTCTCTGACTCCTAAGTACAGGGGATTAAATTTAATCTCAGGGAGAAACATTGGGTTTTACACACAGCAGGCGTTTAGTAAATGTTTCTTTTTCCTATGACACATCTGAATCTGTGAGAGCTTCATTGATCCTGAGTTCATGAGATGCTTTTGCTGCTCATCTCCCTCTCTCTCTCTCTCTCTCTCTCTCTCTCTCTCTCTCTCTTTCTCTCTCTCTCTCTGACTTTTGGCTGTGTCTTACACTTTCCTCAGATTATCCATGTATGTTTGCAAACTTCAGGGTATGGAAAAGTTGGGGGATGGAAGGGGGTTGTCAGGAGCTCCACAAGGAGACTATCAAGGCTGGTGGATCCGGACCCAGGGGGCCATGCACAAACTGATGCACAGCCAAGGACATTGCAAGCAGGGAACCTAGACACCCCCCCATTCTTATGTAGCTGATGGACAGCTCATTCTTCACATGGGGAATGGAGGAGGAGCTGGGGACTCCCTCTAACATGAACTCTGGTGCCCACAATTTGATCACTTCCCCTTGGTGGAGAGGCCCTGTGGGAACACAGAGGAAGGGGGTACAGGCTATCCAGATGAGACCTGATAGGCTGTGGTCAGATGGCGGGGGAGGAGGAGCCCACCCGTCAGAGGTCTAGGGGAGGGGAATAGAGGGAGAGGAAGGGAGGGAGGGAGGGAGGGAGGGAGGGTGGGAACAGGAAGACAAAACAAGGGGACTACAATTGGGATGTAATGTGAACAAATTATAATAATATTTAAAAAAAGGAGAAAAAAGACAGGAAAACCTACGGAAACATTATTCTGCATTGGGAAAAAGGCATAGCACCTCAGTTTTCCTTTAGCGGCAGCATGGTACATCTTTTATCTTTGGTAATCAATTAAGGTTATATATTTAAGAATTTGGTCCTTAGTAATTGTGTAGACTAGTGCCTTTTACTTTCCATAGTTACAAATGAAGTCAACTGTACCTAAATTCAATTCTGTGGTTCTTAGGTTTAGGAATTATAGAATCTTATGCTTCTAAAATCCTTATTAATCTTGGGCTAGATACCAGAATTCAAAGTCTTTCGAATATGGGCAAGAATTGATGAGGACAGTGAACATTATTGTTAAATCCAACTGCTGAGATAAAGTGGCCTTCACTGAAGGGTATGATAAGCTCCTATTTTCTTCTTAAAATTTTAACTATGTGTGGAAAATTTAGTATCTAAGTGAAGGTATGTTATACGTATAAACCATGTCTAGCTAAGAAGGCTGTCCAAAATAAAAAGCCTTTTTTCATTAATATTAATTCTTTTACATTGATTATACTTTGAATGGAACGGGATAAACTTATTAATGCCACTTTTTTTTTTAATTATTCTTTTGAAGTTTTGTAGTGTAATTTCTGGTAAAATAAAACGCGGAGAGTGGGGAGACAGCACAGTTGTGAGTGTTCTTGTCTTGCGCTCATGAGGACCTGAATTCAAGCTCTACAAACCATATAAAAATCCCAAATGTGGTGGCCTAGGCTTACACTCTCAGGGCTGAGAAGTGGAGACAGGAGTGTACATGGGCCATGATTGCCAGCCAGTCTAGCTTAATTGGTGTGCTCTGGGACAGTGAGAAATCCCGTGTCAAAGGAGGTGAACAGGGCCTGAGATTTTATTTTAGTTTCTAAATGCATGCACATAGATGCACGAGTGTACCTCAAACATGCACACACACACACACACACACACACACACACACACACACACACCATACTAAAATACACACTTATGCACAAGACCCCCCACACACAAATAAAATTACATATGTGACTTGCATTTCATTTCTGTTAAACAAATTGGATTAGGTATGACTCAGGATTCCAAGAAGAAAAAAAAAAATCAATGAAAGCTTAGGGGGATTTTGGAAATAAGTGGATCTTTTATATCTCAATAGGGGAAGAAACATTTCCAACAGAGAGCGTATAATACATGAAAAGTGTTTAGGTGGAAGAGCGATGTAGGTACAGCAGTGGCACAAATGTTTGAGAAATGATTAAACACTTTTTGATTGGACTTAAGGCTCACTCCAGGAGAGGGAATCCATGCAGGGAACTTCCAGAGTCTAAAAGCCTGAGACAAGAGAGGTCCTGGGCTTAGAGGAAAATCCAGCACTATTATTCTGCTAAGGCAACTGTGTTGATTGAATAAGAATAACCCACCCAGGCCATATATTTGAATGCTTAGCCACTAGGGAGCAGAAGTCTTTTTTAAAAGTTAATTTGTTCAGATTACATCCCCATGGCTATCCCCTCACTTGTATCCTCCCATTCCTCCCCCCTTCCTCTTTCACCCTATTCCCCTCCCCTAGGTCTGTGACAGAAGAGGACCTCCTCCCCCACCTTATGGTCAAATTTCATCCTGATAGCCTTTCCCTGTGTGCCACCAGGCCTCCCCACCAAGGGGAAGTGGTCAAATATGGGACACCAGAGTTCATGTCAGAGTCAGTCCCCATTCTCCTCATAACTGTGGAGAATGTCCTGTCCATTGGCTAGATCTGAGTAGGGGTTCAATGTTTACTGCATGTATTGTCCTTGTTTGGTGCAGTGGTTTGAGCAGATGCCCCTGGGTCCAGATCCACCTATCATGATGTTCTTCTTGTGGGAGTCTAGGGCCCTCTGGGTCCTTCTATTTCCCCATTTTCCTATACTTCTCTCACCTAGAGTCCCAGTAGGATGTCTTCACATCTACCCCATTCCCCTGCTAAGTGAAGACTTTCAGGGGACATCCCTTTTGGGCTAGTGTCCAATTACAAGTGAGTATATACCATGTGAGTCTTTCTGGGTCTGGGTTAACTCGCTCAGGATGATGATTTCTAGTCCCATCCATTTGCCCTCAAACTTCAGGATTTCCTTGTTTTTAATAGCTGAGCAGTATTCATAGTGTAGAGCTCCTTCGTAGGATTAGAAGGCATAGGAGGTGTTGGTGTGACCTTCTTGGAGGAAGTGTGTAAAAAGCCCATGCCGGGCTCACACGCTCTCTCCCTGCCTGGGGCTCAAGATGGAGTTCTCAGCTACTGTTGCTCCAGTGTCTGCCTGCACACCGCCATGCTCCTTGCCGCGATGATAACAGTGTAACCCTCTAAAACCGTAAGCTATTATGCTATTTGTCTGGGCCACGGTGTCTCTTCACAGCAACAGAACAATCAATACCCGAGGAACACAGCAGTAAAATAACTCCTTCTGGCATGCTGCTATGCCCACAGGTCAGTGCTTCACTTAGCCAGAGAAGTTTCTTCTTGCAGCAGATGGGAGCGAACACAGAGACCCACAACTGAGCAACACGCAGAGAGTGAGAGACTTTGAAACACTCAGTCCTAAATGGGGTATCTTCATCAAAGACCTCCCCTCCAGGCTTGGGATCTAGGTGGAAGCGGAGGTGGAAGGATTGTGAGCAAGAGGCGGTGAGCGATGCCAGAGACTGTGTCTTTCAGGTACCACAGGGTGGATGCACACTTGAGCTCACAGGGACTGTGGACACATAAGCAACCTGCGCAGGTTTCAGCCAGGTGGGGTACCAGCACTGAGGGGGAAAAGCGGACATAGGGCCCGTCCTTCACCAAGAAGCTGTCTACAACTGATACGTGTTGACAAAGGGAAAGACAAGTTTTTCAGGTGATGGGGTGTTTCTGGGTATATTAGCCACACTCCAGGGCAGGCCCAGGAGTAGTTGGCCAACACAAAACAAACTCAATGGTACTTTTGTGGACTTTTTTGTTTGTTTATTTCGCTTTTTAAAATTTGATTTTTTTTTTGATTTTTGGGTTTTTTTGTGTTTTGTTTGTTTCAATTTTTTTATGTGGAGTTATTTCTTATTTTTTCATTCTTTTGAGAAAGAGAGAGAGAGAGAGAGAGAGAGAGAGAGAGAGAGAGAGAGAGAGATAGATAGATAGAGAGAGAGAGAGAATGTGGAGTTGGGTGGGGAGGATCTGAGAGGAGGTAGAGGAGGTAGAGACATGATAAAAATGAATTGTAAAAACATTTGTCAACTTGGAGAATATTTTAATATGTTGAAGAGTGTATATTTTAAATTAAAAAAAAAACAAAAGAAAATTTGGTAAATGGGTTGCTAATGACCCAATAGCATAAACTTCTTCAACTTAGAATTTTCTTATTACTGGTGTTGCTCTCACCAAAGGCCAACTCCTCACAAGACTCCACCTTCATGTCGCTGTGGTGGTTTCCGTGTCTCAGGCCTCACAGTGCATCCATGCATCTATGTGCTGAGCACACGGCATCCCCTCCCAACAATGCAGCTAGCTGAACGTTTGCCTTCTGTCTTCTTCTAGACTGCCTTCTGTTTCTCTATCTTTCTTATGGTAAAACCATGCAAAGAATTACCTACACTTACTATCACACTTTTCTTTTTCAATTTCCCTTTATGAACTGTACATATTCCTTGACATCTCAAATAGATAGTTCTTTTCAAGGTCCATGGTTATTACCGTGTTGCTAAATTCAATGGCTTGTGTCAACAAAGACCAACTATATCTGTGAACATGTGCAAAATGAGTTAAATGCATGGCATAGATGGTAATTTGCTAGTTCATTTTTTCATATGATGACTTTGTTTCAGTGATAAGGATTATTGCATTTAAAAAAGGAAAATATATGAGAATTACATAAACAATGGTTTGTGATTTTATCACTATCCAACTGGTAGCTAAATAATGTATGTTTTTCGTGTGTGTGTGTGTGTGTGTGTGTGTGTGTGTGTGTATGCACACCTGAAGATGAGAAGATAACCCTGGTCAGATGTAGGTTGTGGCATTCCACTTTGTGATCTGCTGTTGTGTAGCCAGGTTAGCTGGCCTGTGAGCTTCTGATAATTCTTCCATCTTTATCTCCCATCTTCCCGCAGGAGTACAACACTGAGGTTATAGATGTACCTCACCCATTTAGTCATTTCTCTAGCTTTGAATATTTTAATTATAGGTGACTACAATTTTAAACCTAAAACTGTTCAAACATTTCATATTCAAATGAATATTTAAAAAATTATTATTTATAAATTTATTTAAAATAAATTATTGTACTACAATAACATTTCATAGTATTTAAGATATGTTTTAAATATTATGAATTATAGGTTAATATAAATTATTGGACTCAAAATAATTTCTGAAATTATAATCAAATATATAATTTTAAATTATACTATAAATAACTATTATATGCATTGGTAAATTTACCATAGTTAAACAATTTTGATTCTCATAGATTTTTCTTGGATTTTCTTTGTCCTTTATCAAGCACATATTTATTTAGATGTCTGGAAAGATACATATACATATCATGTGTAGAAAACAGGTTCTGCCTTTGCTAGAAAGTGGAGTGCTATCCTGCCAATTTATATTTTTTTCATTCAATTTCATTTCTTTCAGATTCTGAGCAATTGTATCTTAGTTTGCTCTTTATGTTAGACCTACACCAATACGTGGAAGTCATTGCTAATTTGTTGGTCTTAACTTTCAGACATTTGCTTGTGGTTTTGCATTTTTTTGTTTTTTGTTTTGGAGAAATAGAGACTGTATAATGAACATGTCAAAGCAAATGCATTCTGAAATCAAACCAGAGAATAATCCTTTTAGATGTCTTATGGTAAAATCAAATTAATCCATGCTAAATATTCACGTATTTTGGAATGTAGTATCTGTTTTTTTTAAAATAAATGTTATTTACTGTCCTTTCAAAAGCACTGCTCTTCCAACTTACTTCTAGGAGTGGACAAATGATGTTAATTTCAAAATTTCTGACACACACAGACTTGAAATACTATAGTGGTATCTTTTTTTTTTTTTTTTTTCCAGAACAGAGTGCTAGCTGACAATTCAAAGACATACCTTTCCCTGAATGGTGTATTGTCAAGTTGAAATGTTTGTGAACAAGAGGTAGAAATAAGCGAACCTGGGGTCAGGTGTCCTGGGCTGAGAGGAAGGATGGCAAATGGAAATACAGGGGTGCCTGAGCGTTTGAACGACAGCTCAAAGACAAGAGGGCATTTCATCTATTTCTGAAACACTGCTGTTGAGCTCAGCTTTGAAGCACCTGGTTGTCTCCCTTCTTTAACTGAAAGGTAGGGAATATTCAGAGCTTGGGGATACGGATAGGCTTCAGGTTACTCAACAGCAACGGATAGAAGTATTTACTTCTTGGCAGACTTCACTGAATAACTTCATTGTTAAGTTCATGTTTTAAGATACGTTTTATAGATTAATTATATGTATATGATAAAACATAACTTCCTTTTCCCCCCATGTAGAGGACACATTACAGTCATATCTCATATAATCACATTATTAATATACTCTGAATCGCTAATATAAGAAATGTTAATACCCATTCAAGCAAATAATAATTCTAGATGATTAATTTGGGAAATACTCATAAGGAATATTTTATGTTGTTTCCTTTGTAAAAGCACTCTTTTAATAAACCCACCTGTTGCCATCTGCACAATGACAATCATGGTAATTTTAGAGACCTTGACACATCAATATCAGAAAAGCATTACTGGACAATTAGGCACATATTATTTTGAGGAATATTTTTGTGAATGACCAATATATTTCACAATACCAGGAATCAAATGCTTAGAGAGATGAAAGATAAGATATCTTATGATTTAAAGATAACTTAACACATTGTGTATAGGTGTGTGTGTGTCTGTGCGCGTGCACGTGTGTGTGTGCGTGTGTGTGTGTGTGTATGTGTCTGTGTGTATGTGTGTACATGTGCATGTGTATAAACTGTCAAAGTAAGCAAAATGAAATGTCTTGGATTTAAATGGAAGCTGAGAATAGATTTGGAGCTCCAGGTCATTGTTATAATAGGAATTTAATGGAGCAATAATCAATAATTCAATCTATTTAGACTGCGACTCATTTTAAATTAAATTTCTTCTTTAAACCATGACTATTTGGTTAGTTAAATATACTTTGAAGGCGGGCAATCAATTGAGTGGCTTTGGCACTTCAACAGACTATAAACAAAGCTAACATTGTCCTCTACAATATATATATTTTTTCATAACAAAATAATTAGATTTGAATTAACTCATAAATAAAACATAGTAGAGTTGGTTCAAGGAGGCCAGATACTTGCCCAGCACCTACACTACACACTTCAGTGAATTCAGGTATTAGCAGTGGAACTATTAGTGACAAGAGGAGCTCACACTGGCTTTGGCGGACCATTACAGGAGGTTTCCCGTTTCTCCATTTTTAACTCCATGATTAGATAAATCCATCGGCAGTCCGCGCTGCCCAGCACCTTGCTAGAGCTTGATGTCATTGGATCTGGCACAGGTCAGGAACTGTTTAATCTCAAGAAAGGGCACTGCTAGACTCTGTTCCGCCACCTGAGCTCCTAGAGGCTCCAGGGACGTGAAGTCAGGTTTAGTGAGCTCACCCTTACTATCCTCACTGAAGCCCACAGTGGTGGTGAGACCCACTGTAGGCACCACAGCCCCACTGATGGCAGTAGCTGCTACCCAGGGCACCACATAGTGGGAGCAGCTGTCACTGAGAGGCCACATTGGCCTGAGGGATCAGCTCAGGAAGAAGCAGCTTTGGCTTCCTCACGGGATCCCAAGTCTTTGCGTGCTTCACGGCTAGACAACAAAACATGAACTCTGTGAAGAGCGTTGTGGCTTCTGTGGAGGAGAGAGGTGTGCCATGCTATTTTTACAGTACAAATAGAAAATTGTTAGAACCATGGGCGCAGTCTTCAAAATAATACAAAGAAATCTTTGACCTTGTGGCACCTTTCCTCAGATGACCAACCTTGCTAAGAGAAAAAGCTTGCTTTGGAGGAATAATTGCAGTTTCAGCCCATGGTTGGTTGGCTTGATTGCGCTTGATCTCAGAGTTGTGGGTGCCCAAGCCAGATGAGGAAGGGTAGAGTGTTGCCCATACCCCTGAAATGTCTCAGAGAACACAGCAGGAGTGGGATTTCTCCCTTCTCATATCAGGTTTGGGCCTTCTCAACTCCAGAGAGACAAAGGCCACTTCCTGATAAAGTCAATTAAGCTTCCTATTTTTCTACCAGAGAACTGGCTTCTCAGAAGTCATGTGACTGGCACTCTGCTCATCTGACTGATATGCTTGGAAAGTCCCTGCCCTTGTCCCCTCTCCTACAACACTTCCTCCCTTGACATTTTTCCTTCCTCCCACCTGACTGGAGCTAAGCTAGTCCCCCTCCCCCACAATTCAAAAAATGAGCTGTTCTCCAAAACAGTCTCCCAGGTCATTCATACCTGCTGCACTCACTACCACCCAGCCTTGCTTCCCAGCTCCTGCGCATGCTGAGACAGCTTATAAAGGCCAATCAGGCTTGGGGGACCCACACAGAGTGAGGCAGCACAATCTGACCTGGTAGAAGCATGTGTTGGAGGTGGTGCTGTTGGTAACCACTGCTGTCCATGGTGAATGAGAGGCAAAGAGAGAAGGGGATGGACTCGGGTCCCAATATTCCACTCAAGGGTCGTCCCATAACAACCTAACTTCCTCTACCCCCGCCCAAGGTCCACCACGTCTCTATAATGCCATCAGCTCAGGACTAAGTCTTCAACAGAGCAGGTATTTGTGGGAACAGTCTAGTCCCAAATCATAGTTGAGTTTTTGGTAAGGAAGGTTAAGATGAAGGCAAAAGAAACAAAAATATTCATGATGGATTAAAAAAAACTGTAGCCATTACTTTTCAGAATGTATTTTCATTGCAGTGTTTGGACATTTGTGAGTAGAACTGTAGTGTAACCTACACACGGCATTGAGTTGGAATTAGACAACTATATTCAACCTCTAAGCTTAGTTAAGCATGGCTGTTACTGTGTGGAATTGTGAAAGACATGACTTTTGGCACATGCATTTATAAATTTTAGAGTAGGAAATGGCAACTCTTCAGATCTTAGAGTCACTGTGGGAAACAATCCTGTAAAACATCCACTATGCCCAGTTTTGATAAGAGAAATAAATGAAGTCCAGAGGCATTGATTAATTCTGTCAAGTTCAAGTATCTATCTAATCCCTTGGTGGGTTGTAACTCAGGCCTCTGAAGTGGATCTTTGGGAGAACCCTGCTGTTCCACGTGCACCCTTGAGTGTATGTGATCACCCCAGTGTCTGTGCCACTGTTGCCTACAGTATGCTGTGCCAAAGCATTGCTCTTCCTAGGGTGTGATGAGATCATTTTGCATTTCGGACCTTAGGACTCCGCCTTGCTGTGCTCCTGGCATACTCAGGAAGCGGGCACTGCATGAGAAAGACAAGAACAGAAGGGATACCTGCAATGCACTCTTCTCCACCCATACAGCTGGAACAGAGGCCATCTTGCTCTCATTCTCATCCTCTTCCAACAGCAACAAGTACTCTTCTGTATCTTACAGTGAGCAGTCTCCACTGTTCATTTTTAACTTGAATTCCCCCCCAAATGTTCAATATATAGTTTTTAATAGGTGGGAACGACAGAGTTGGCTATAGATGAAATACATCCTAGAATCCACATCCTCTAAGTTTGCAAGGTTTGGTGATTTCCATGTGCGTCAACACCTTATTTCTGAAATATGTCAAATATTGTCAGGATAATCTCAAAGCATATAGATTTCCTTGGCATTATTCTCATCCTTAAAAATAAGAGTTTACCAAACTATGGCAACAGTCAAGGACAATACAGGCTGTAAACTTCGAACCCATACCCAGATCTAGCCAATAGATAGGACATTCTCCACAGTAGAGTGGAGAGTGGGGTATGACTTTCACACGTACTCTGGTGCCTCATATTTGACCATGACCCCTGCAGGGGGAGACCTAGTGGCACTCAGAGGAAAGATAGCAGGTTATCAAGAAGAGACCTGATACCCTATGAGCATATAAAGGGGGAGGAAGTCCCTCTCAGTCGCAGTCATAGGGGAGGGGAGTAAGGGGAAAGTGGGAGGGAGGGAAGAATGGGAGGATACAAGGGATGGAATAACCATTGAGATGTAACAAGAATAAATTAATAAAAAAAGAGAAAAAAAATAAGAGTTTACTATCAATGAATTAAGATTAAGAGCTTTTTACATATTCCTACTGCCCAACTTTGAACTTGCAATGCTCCTGCCTCAGCCTCTCAAATGCTGGAATTACTGGTGTGTGCCACCATTTCTGGCTTTTTCATATTTGTGCTTGTAAGAACTCACCTCAATAAACATTTCCCCCCAAACTAGTGGCTTATTTATTCTGTTATTCAACAAACTATTTTATGCCTTAAATTTTGGCCAATGGTACCATACATTGAGCTACTATGACATAGGTAAATATTACATAATGTGTATGATCAACTGAGTCAATCTTTCAAGGTTTCTAAGAAATAATTACTGTTGTCTCTAGATGTTCATCATATGGTGGCTCATAGTGACCAAACTGTACAAAAAAGCCACAAGGCCCAGAACTAAATGTCCAGCATTGGAGAAACAACAGTAGAAGCAGCAGCAAGAATAAGCTCTTTTCCAAGGACAAAAAAAGTTCCTCATCAACAAAACAAAAAGGTCAACCAACCAACAGTCAACCAACCAACCAACCAGAGAAACACAAGCCAGTGTTGGGAGCATGTGACAGTTTGAGTGCTCTAGTGAAACTGAAAATTTAATTATTCTACTAGATTGAAGATTTAACTATTGAGGAGAGATAGTCTGTCTATCTCAGCCATGAATCCTACTGAACTCCAATTCCCAGTTGCATTTATTCCCACTCAATAAATTATTGTTTTTCCTCATCTTGCCAATTCAAAGATTTCATATTGGTACCGAAATGCTCACTAATGGTTCAATATTTTTATACATTTGCATTTTGATTTAAAATGAATATGCATCAACTAATTTTTCTGGTAGTACATTCCATAAAATTTCAGGCATATGTAAAGTCGTGTTTTCATGTAGAATAGCTTATTATTCCTTAAATACTATCTTATAGTCTACCTCACCATAGTTGCTATCTCTCATTTCCCAACCACTGGCAAATATTGCTCATTATAATTTTGAAATTTTGAGAATAGCTATAAGCAGATTTAAAAAAACCTGTCATTCATTTTAGGATTACTTGAAAACTTTGCTTAAACTTTCTGTAGCATTATCAAATAAATGTCTATACTTTGTATTAGCTATTTTTTTCCTAGGGCTAATGCTTTAATTTAAGAAAAGGTAAGATAATAATAATTCAGAAGTGTATATCTTTGGGAAGAAAATCATGAAAGAGTTAAGTCCTAGATGTATGGGCTCAGGTGGTTACCAAATATAGTTTAATTTATTTTGGGAAAAACCCCACTATATTTCTTTTCTCTTTCATACTATCATATATAAATCTGTATAATTTAAGCCACTTAAGCATGCACTTTTAGAAATAAAATTTATTGCTTTATGATGACTTCTGTTCAACATCAAAAATGACAACTGAGGTGGATCTATACCTAGTGTAGGTGTTGAGGGGCATGGTGGGTTCATGTGATCTATAATAAAGCCTTCACTTTATTTTGTCATTCCCCAAATTGCTCATTGGTTTAAGCCAATTGTTTGAAAAAAAAAAAGTCATTATAGACACTAACAATTAGCTCATTGGAAACTGACAGCAATTATTGATGATGGCTTAATGAACTATGATATAGGATAGAGAAAAATTTCAAGAGAAAGGAAGGCACCCTGAAGACCTTGTGACAGAGGAACTATAATTTTGTTTGGTTATATTATTTCATTGAGATGAACAGAGAATAGGTGAATTCAGTGTGAAATAGAAAACTAAATTCAAAGGAAAGAGATTTAGAAGGAACAAACCTGATTTATTGAGTGTTTATATAAGTCACTTTCTGTACTAGACTTTTTATTTTCAACAGCTTATACAATCATCAAGGGAGCCTCAAAGAATAAGTAAGAAACTATATAATTTATTATTTTACTCAATAAGTCCATGAATAAATCTGTCCCTTACAGCTCTTGGCTCATTTAATGAGTATATATTGGTTACTTTCTACAATATATCACGTTCCCTAATGACTTTAATTTTTCTTTTTTTTCTCCTTTATTAATTTATTCTTGTTACATCTCAATGGTTATCCCATCCTTTGTATCCTCCCATTCTTCCCTCCCTCCCATTTTCCCCTTATTCCCCTCCCCTATGACTGTTCCTGAGGGGGATTACCTCTCCCTGTATATGTTCATAGGGTATCAAGTCTCTTCTTGGTAACCTGCTGTCCTTCCTCTGAGTGCCACCAGGTCTCCCCCTCCAGGGGACATGGTCAAAGGTGAGGCACCAGAGTATGTGAGAAAGTAATATCCCACTCTCCACTCTACTGTGGAGAGTGTTCTGTCCATTGGCTAGATATGGGTAGGGGTTTAAGGTTTACCGCCTGTATTGCCCTTGGCTGGTACCTTAGTTTGAGCAGGACCCCTGAGCCCAAATCTGCCTATCATAATGTTCTACTTGTGGGCTTCTAGGACCCTCTGGATCCTTCTACTTTGCCATTCTCCCATGCTTCTCTCATCTAGAGTCCAACTGAGACTTTAATTTTTCTTAACACTGTGCTCTCCGACAGTGCCGTCTTTCATTGACCATGACCCTGACTGTAGACTTACTTTTGGCCATGAACAATATTAAACATGATACAAGCAAAGGCCCCCAAAGCACTCATGTAATTGTACTTGCCATTTATGACATGACATTATGACATTTGTATCTTTGTCTGGCCATGGACCAATGCTGGAACCAACCTGCTGAAGGGATTTGGGATGCGCATGTAGGAACTGTGCTGGGACAGTCAAGAACAGTAATGCCAGATCAGCCTCCTGCTCTCTGGGATGCTTAAAAGAAGCTAGTTGAGACCTAGAAAACTGCCCAGGTGACCTGTAAGCTTCTGAGTGATGATAAATTATAGTTACTTAAGGCACTCCATTTTGGGGGAATTTTGTGCAGCTTTGTTCTGGTAGTAGAGAAGCTGTCACACACCAGATGTTGTGGTATGTTTTGAAAGGTAAAATATAACAAGTACATCGCCCTGTTATCATGATGTCCATTTTTCCAGTGAGATGTCTAGCAGCATTGCCTAGTGGCTTTAAGCACAAGAGTAACAATTATGGTATAGGAAGCAAGAGCATGGTGCATGCCACCACCTGAGAAATTGTGGGAAAAGGAAGGGACATTTTTAATCAGTTCTTGAAGAATGGAGAATTCTTTACGGTACGATAAAAACATCCACGATAGCTAAAGGATATGTTCAAAGAGAGGAGACTATATCAGTGGGAAAGCCGAGAAATACTGCAGGAGAAGAAAAATAAAGTGGTTGGTTGGTTGGTTGGTTGGTTGGTTGGTTGGTTGGTTGGTTTGTAGGTTGGTTGGTCGGTAGCACCTACACATTTTGTAATTGATTTGCTTTTAGAGTACTCAGCAAACATTTGTTTTAGCTGTTCATGGTGAACTCACTCTCTGTGTCCTTTCGTAAACTATGTCCAACCAGCCTTTCTATGGAATCATCAGTATTGATATTACCAACAATTCTGTATTAGGGATTAAGACTTATAGATGAAGAAGAGTCAGGGTTATGTCATTATTAGTTGTTGTGTGACACTATTCCTGAGGGTACATGAACAGATTTCTATTCATCCCTGATAGGGAACTGATAAAAGACTGAAGTATAGATACTACCACAGTCCAAGTTGGGAAACCTCTGAATTTATTGTTGCTAGTTACAGCAGTATGGCTGAGGCAGTTAAATACAGAAGAACAAATGACTCAAGGACACCTTTGTTACCAAAATTCCATCATGACATTGGTGACAGCTCATGAAATCTGGAAACCTGGAGCTCATTTTACAACCAGAAGGCAACTTGGCATTTGGAGGGTTTCTCTCCAGTCAGGTCAGTTGGCCCAAACCTCTTCTCGGCATCTGGGCGAGTCTGAGAACATCTATTTGTAGCCCTTGGAGAATGAGGGGACTAGTGAATCTATTAGGTCTTGGACTTCCTGAAACTTTTGAGTTGTTTACCTCCTGATCTTAATGAGATTTCCTTTGGGATGAAAAGTTTCTCTTCTCTTTATAGCATCCTCAGTCTTAAGGGTCTTCCCTCTGAGATAGAAAGCTGCATCTTGGAAGAAATTGCTGTACAACATCAGTATATATGCACATAAGTATACATATATGTATATAACAAAATGAGGGAAAAAAGAGACCATGACTTTGAATGTGACCAATGAGGGGTATTTGGGGGAATCTAGAGGGAGGGAAAAGAAGGCCATGAGTCCTGTCTATACCACACAATTCTGGTGTTTTGGGAAAAAAATAAAAAGAAATAAAACCTTTCTCCTGAAGTCAATTTTTGTCATGATGTTACAACACAGCAATAAATCCTATCTAATAATGAAATTGGTACCAGAAAGTGGATCATTGCTGTGACAGACCTGGCCATCTTGTTGTGGGGAATGAGTGCGGAGAGTATTTGGAACTTTTTGGCTAGAAAAAACCCGTTGAGTGCTCAGAGCAGAGTGTACTGTTCTGAAGAGCTTGGAAAGTGGAAATGTTGAGAGTGAAGCAGATTGATAGGGGTCAGGTTGCGAAGTTTCAGAGGGAAGTTTTGAGAGTCCTTTGTAGACTCTATCAGGGTCATCCAGTATTTTAGATTGAGAATCTTTCTTTCTGGTCAACCGAGGCTGAAGAATGGGCTGTGATTGAAAGAGACCAGTGTGGGGAATCCAAGGGAGCCTTGAGAGAATGTGTAAAGAGCTGAGCAAGTCCTGAGTGCCTGAGTATTGTTCCATGTTGGCATGGCTATGTCAGATCCCTGTGCCTCAGACCCATGGTAAGGGCAAAGCTCTCCCTTGAGCATTTATGAGCGGCTACAGCTCTCTGATGTTTCCAGCCCACTGTGGAAAGGCGCAGCTCCTGGGTCCTGAGTTATGTGAGAAAGCAGGCTGAGCAAGGCATGAGGAACAAGCCAGTAAGCAGCCCCCACTCATGGCCTCTGTATCCGCTCTTGGCTGACCTGGCTTTTCTGACTACATGTAAACTTGTAGCTAAAATGAAATCCTATCTTTCTCAAACTGCCTCTGGTCATTAGTCCTCTTAGACCATCTTTGGTTCCTGGGACTGGAAGCCGTAGAAATAATGTGTAAATAGCAGAAGTTTATTGCTTGCAGTTCTGGGGTCCAGTGACAAGGTGCTGACATCTGCTGAAGGCTTTGTTACTGTGTAGCAGAGAGCTCCAGTCACGCGGTGAGACTGAGCAAACATGTTGGCTGACAGGTCTGTTTCTCATCTATGTGAGCATCACAGTGCCATCATGGGTCTTCATCCTCGTGGCCTTATGTAGCCCTCCCTCCCAAAGGCCTCAACTTGAAATGACATTAACATTTGACCTAGAAGGTTAATTTTCCAACATATGAAATTCCAAAAGACATATCAAATTAATGCAGGCAATGCTTTTAATACCTTTATCTCCCATGAAAGAACTAGGATGAGTATTAATTGACGTGTTAATGACACAGAAGTAAACAACAACAATGAGAATGTGGATGTTTTAAAAAATTAGCTGGTTTTGATGATGTCTCTGCTTTTCCCTTCAGTTTATAGGAACGGCGATTCAGTGCTTCTCTTAGGGAACTTAGCACCCGTAAGTTCCTAGAAGCTTCTAGTTTAGTATTTTTTTTAAGGGACATGGGATATAAAACATCAAAGATTAAGTGAAAACCACATGGTTATATGTCAGAAATAGACAACTGCTTTTGAGGATAAGTGGACAACTTCTGTTTCTTCATTAGTTTGGATTGAAAATTCCTCCCAAAGGAAAGGAAGTTAAGACTGTTTCATAGAGCACTAATATTTTTTTCCAGTGGTAGAGCACAATAATGTACTGTCCTATAGGGAAACTGTGTTTCACAGCAGATGTCAGAATAATAATTTATGCTAATTGTCTCAACAGTAGGACATCTCTTATCAATTCTCCCTGAAAAGCTGCAACAGAAGCATTCCAGAACATCGTGACGGATGGGAAGAAGCAAGTATAAGGACTTTGAGCTGCTCAACTCTCAACTAAGTGAACTCTTTCGTCTTTAACTCAGGCAAAATTAAGTGAATCAATTCTAAATAAGAGTTGAAAATTCAAAGTGGCTTTAAAGTAGACACCTTCTTGTCTGGTCACTTTGTATATCTCCTTTATGGGTTACAAACAGAAGTCTTTGTGAAATCAGTAGTTGGTTCTTAGAATCTCAGATGAATTTTCTTCCTTTTAAACATCTCTATACATTCTTAAAATTATCTTTTCTGCTGCTGTAGATTTCTTTCATTCCTTGAAAATTTTTTTTACTTGTTTCCCTCTTAAACATGGCATAAGAGTTTTCCATTTACTTTTATTTTGAAAGACAGACTTTTCGTTAGTCGGCTTGGGTGCAGTGGCTGTGTTTAAGTTCAAGAGGTTTATTTATTAGTTTTATCTGTCTCTGTTCTTTTCAATGAACTCAAGACACAAAGAATTTAAACATACAGCACTCCTTTAACACAACAAACAGCAGCAATAGAAGCAGGACCCAGAAAACGAAAGAGAAAGAACATTTTTTTCCCTTTCTACATGGCTTATATTGTAGCATGGTAGCTGTTTAGTTGTTGAAAATCATGGTCTACATGGAGGACACATAGCACTTCAAGTTGTGAGATATTTGTCTATTTAAAAGGCAGGTAGCTACCATGGACTTTGGAATCAATTGCTGACTGCTGTGTGGAATAAATTTAGTAAACTCTTTGTTTTTCTTCCTTTAACACCTTTCTCTTCTCTAAGGATATCTCTGGGACAGCAAACCGATGATAGGACCTAATAAAATCTTACCTTTGGGCAAGCTCGTACAGAAACCCAGAGCTCCTAGTGCCAGGCCTTTCTAATAGTATCATCCATTTTGTTAGCATTTTTCCAATTTATCTTGTGTTACTAACTCTCAGTGTACTATGCCTATTGTAAATATTTAAGCATTACTGTTGACATAAAGATAATACTGACAAATTGAGTTAACATTTCTGCTGAGGATTACCGACCATGTGTAGCCCAGAACAGCTTTGACACCCACACCAAGCCCTATACTCAGGCCAAATTGTGTTTAGTCTACAATACAACACTGTTTCTCAAATTAATTTTTAGCTTTGATTCACACAAAATATGAGACAACCTTTCTTGCATCAATTAATTGTTTGACTTTCCTAATACATTTCCATTTTAACTAGATTATGTGTGTATCAAAGGAAAAGGAATGCATGCAAGATGTTGGTGTCTTGGGTGCACACAGCCACCCATTCTGGGACCTCACATGATTTGATGTGTAAAGCACTCCTGCTTCTTTGAAGTCACACCTGAGATTAATCTCATCGCTACAGCCAGAGTTGTGTGTGTATTTCACGTGATGACTGCGTTAGCATTATGGAAGTGCACAAAAGATAGTCATACGCTGAACAACAAAAAATCAACAAGGGAAGTGAAACAAGATTATCAAAAGGTGGCGTTTCCACATCTATGTTAACATGTCTCTGATAACTACTAGAGGATTTACCTCTTAGATCATCTGAATCCAAAGAAAGGGTATTTTGACTTTTAAATCAACCATTCGTATTAATCTTTCCTCCAGTTTTATACTATAGCCACCAATAAATGTATTTAGAGAAGTTAGATTGTAAATGTCGCTTAACTATGTCTTTTCAGACTCCAGTGTGTTAATGACTCAGCATGGATGATTCTCCTTGCTGTTTTGATTAAATTCTGCTACCATAGAAAAAGCTTAATACTGCCAGATTGATGGGGTTCAAAACCCACATTAATTTGAGTTATTTCCTTTTTCTTAGTTCGTGGACTCATTTGAGAAAGCAGTAACAAAAGCCTGGCTTACATCAGGGAGGCAAAATTGTACTTTGGTGAAATTGCATCTTCCTTCATTAATTTGCAATTTAATTTCCCACATTGCTTCAGTTCACAGCCCCAGGACTCTATTTAAAACTGTCCCTTACTCCAAGAAGAAGGACGCTATCTTATTTAACTTATTCTAAAGAATGGTTACCGTATCTACTAGTTTGTTTCTAACTCTCCTCCCCCACAAAGACATTTCTGATGGCCATTAAAGAAAAGGAAACCTTGTATTATTCCTAACCCCAATAGGTGATGGTTTGCTATATGCTTCTTGTCAAATCTCTTATGTGAGATTACTGTTTTTTCCTTTTAATATTGTAGGAATTAAGGGGTTGGAATAGTAAATTGAGTTATTGGAAGCGCTTCATTTCCTAAAGCAGAGTGTTGCTCATCATTTGCATCAGAGCGATGAGAGTTAAGATGCATTGAAGAGATAAACTCAGGCTGAGTATTACGTTTTGAAGTGTCTGGCTAATGATGCTGTCAGGGATGTGGATATGTTAATCATCAGTTGGACAAGACCTAAAATCTCCTAGGAGACTAGCCTCTGGGATGTTAGTAGGGAATTATGTTAATTAAATGAATCAAAGTGTGAAGACCCACTCACCATTCTGTGTGGTACCACTCTTGGGGCAGAGATCGTGGGCTGCATAACGTGGGCAGAGTGAGCTGGTACTAGCAAGCGTTGCTTTCTTCTAGCTGTGGGCGTACACACAAAGTGACAGCTGCTTCTAGCTCCAGTTGCCTTTATATTTGTTTATTTATTCCACGTTGAGCTGTACTTTGAACTGTGAGCCACATTAAGCTTTTTGTTTCCCTCCTAAGTTGTTTTTTGTTGAGGATGTTTTTGTCAGCTAAACAGGAAAGTAAACTAAGGCAGAGAGTAGAGTAACTTTTTACTTAGGTATTTTTCAAAAAGTGAACAGGAATCATTATGGAGATCCTTAAAAACCCTGAGAAAAAGAATTTGTATGTAGTTCAACTATTATGTTTCTAGGTATATACCTCAAAGACCCATGAGGTTACCTACACACCCACGTTTACCTAAGGAATCAAAATAGCCAAGCTACATAATCTTTCTAGGTTCCTGTCCATGTGTAGGTGGTTACAAAAGTGGTAGATACACAAAATATGGTTTTATTTTATTTTTAAATTTATTTTTTTAACTTTATAAATGTGTGTGGGTCTGTGTGGGGTTATGGGCACAGGAGTCTGTGGAGGCCAGACGCGTTGGCTCCCCTGTAGCTGAAGTTGCAAATGGTTGTAAGCTGCTTGACATGGGTTCTGAGGATGGAACTTTGGTCCCCTGTAAAAGTAATATGTGCTCTTAAGCACCAACCATCTCTTTGGACCTCCAAATAGAGTGTTAGTCTCAAAAAAGAATGAAATCATGTCATTTGCAGGAAATTGATCAGTTGAACTAGAGATCATCCTATTAAGTAAGATACGCCAGGCTCAAAGAGACACTATCACATTTTATCCCATATGCATAATTAATAGAGGAAAAATATGTGAAAGGTGTGTGGGGGGGACTACCTGAAATATGTAAGGGAAAAAACAATCAGAGGGGAAGAAAAGATCATCAGGTGGGTTATATGTGTGCATAGTGGAGCCTAGATAGTTAATTTACATAAAGAGAAACAAAGACGCTCAAGTTGGTAGTCACTTGTGAGGTATAATAGTCTCAGATGCTTGAGGTTCCAGCTTCATTTCTCCAGAGCAAAATCTGTGAGGTCTCAGATGCCTGAGGTTCCAGTTTCATGAATTCCTTGGAGACATCTATAGCCTTCTATGGGGACTCAAATGGCTTTGTTGAGACTCATCAGGCTTTGGGACATCAAATAGCTCTTACAAAACAGCAATGTTTTTGAAGAATTAAAAAACAGATGGATTGAATTTCCCTTGAAACACAATAGGGTTTAAAAATGATTGGGAGAAGGAATACTGCCAAATCCACAATTTTTGAAAAAGGATTTGAGATATTTTTTTCAGCCTAGGGTTTCTGTGGGGCTCCCTGACCTGAGCGCATGGACAGAGGAGAATGTAGGATTTCACCTGTCCCGGAAAGTACCGCAATGGAATCAGTCATTCAGGTTCTGTGAACTGCTATTTAATGCCTGACGAGGTCACAGACATGACATTTCAGAAGGCATTCTGTCCTTACCTGATACACAACTCCACATTTTCACAGTGAAATGTGAGCAACATCAGTAGTAGTTCCAAGCTAAGCTAAGCTAAGCGTGAGACGGCGATATGCAAAAAGCCGTCATTTTTTTTTTTTTTTTTTTTTTTTTTTTGGGTTTTGAGTTAGAAGAAGAACCAACCATGGGGAAGTTCCAGGGCTCTGAGTAATTGACATTATTAGTGGCAAAGTAAAGAGACATCTTGAATGGCGTTTTCAATGCTCTTACCAGCAAGAATTGTTTTCTAAGGAAACAGTGTAAGTTTCAGGAAAGGAGAAAGGAAGACTGACTGACTTCTGATGACTTATGCGGCTGATGAATGGAACTGGAACAAGAAAATGCCGGCATCTAAGTCCAGTTAGCTTGGTTACACTAAATGATACCCATAGCTAATTTCACTGACTTATGATTAGTTATTAGGTATGATACATGCACACTTGTGTGCATTGTACCATCATATATATATATATATATATATATATACCCTTTTATCTCCTAGCAAATGGGTGAAACCATTATAAGAGACTGAATTTTTCTCTTATCTGAAAGGCTTGGAACCAACCAGAACTTTTTTCAGAATTTGAAATATTTCAAAATATAATACAGTATCTGGAGAATAGCAAAAAATTAAATATTAAACTCATTTCATGTGTAAATTACATATGTAACACGAATGTAATTTTATCTAATTTTTTTATACCCATGCTTTGACATAAAGCGTGTTTTCACTTGTGTCATGTAGAGGTTCAAGGTATTTTAAATTTTGTGTCATTTCAGATTTTGAATTTTTGTAGTAGGAATACTCACTCTTTATTATTATCCTTATTTTTTTTACAGCAAAAGATAGTGTTATACTTATGTATGCATACATATTTTGCCAGTCTTGTAATGTAAGACTGTTGTTTTTCTACATTTTGCTATATAGATGAATACAAATAGTATATACAACTCTAAAACATAATGACTATTAATCCAAAAGGAAAAAATACATGTGGAAGGAAACATTTATAGAAATGAGTGATATATAAAGGTGGGAGAAGATGCCAAGATTTCAAGACTGGGTGACTGGTGGCACTGGCACATACTTGTAAATGAGACACTTGGGAATTGAGTGGATTGTGACTTCAAGGCTAGCATGGGCTACCTAGGGAGATCTTGTCCTAAAACACTAAACCAGTGCTCCCACACACCAAGACAGAAAAGCTAACAAGAAACAAAATGGTGGAAAACTATGGTGTGTGAAAGTCCTCACGGTGAGGGGATGACCTGTCTCAGGGGAGGAAGGCAGGAGATGCTGGGTTCTGTCTCAGGGGAGGAAGGCAGGAGATGCTGGGTTCTGTCTCAGGGGAGGAAGGCAGGAGATGCTGGGTTCTGTCTTAGATGTGCTGGGTGTGCAAGAGCCACAAGACGTTTACATGGCAATGCCTGGCAGATAGAAGAGAGGGAAGGTGGGCAGGAGAAGAAGGAGATGTTAATGGAATCTATAGCAACATGAGTTCACAGAGGGAGTGAATATGAAAAGTGCTGTGTCAGGATTAAAAAGAAAATGAAGCTTAAAAAATGTTAAAGATATGCTTGTGTTCATTTTCTCCCCCAGTGAAGAGAAGCAAGAGAAGAAAAATGTCAAGACCTGCTTCATTGCATGTAGGCAAACTTCTGTTTGAGCAGAAAAACGTTTGATAGTGGAAGGATATTGTATCTTTGCTTTAGAGCGCAGGGTTACTCTATCACAACGACCTCTGCCATGTGCTGCGGGTTCATCTCACTCTTGGTTGTTACTTTGTGTCCTCCTCTTGTAAAAGCAGAAAGAACATTTCCTGCTTTGACTCATTCCTCTCCAAGGAAAGTTTATGCAGAAAGTGAAATGTGATGGAATCATGTCTGAGGCATAATTACAGCCTCGGCTCTTCATTACGAAGCCTCCAAAGTTTTCTTATTGTCTGATGTAATGCAGAGAAACCACACCACAGTCTTACGGACAGAATGGTGGCCACCATGCAATTTTATTAAAACAGAGCCCTTCCAGAAACTCTCCTAAAATGTGGGCAAATAGATATTTTGGTTGATTATTTAAGTAGGAATATGGCTTAGGAAGAAAAAAAAAACCCCAGTACATCTTGATCTGAAAACAGAGCCATATAAGACTTTGCAGTTTGTACAACACAACAACTCATCTCAAGTCATCTTTTCTTCGACATTAGTGCTAGAATTAGTAAGATCTCACCATTTGTTTTTCAGATTCTTTAGTATTTTGGATTTGTTTCTTCCTCTTGTGCTCATTATAGCCCCCTTTTTGGGGGTTGTTGTATTTATTGTGTGTCCAGTCTTCTCCCGTCTCATCCTTTATCATCCTTTAATTCCTTGATAAAAATGTACTTGTTCACTCCATATTTTGCTTAGGCCCACTATTTCTTATCACACTTTACTCAAACAAATTAGTTGTTATGGTATTCAATTTTCTTTATTATCTGGTTTCAACTAAACCTCTAGCCTTTTTTGCTCCTTCATCGTGTGTATCTGCATTCCTCCAGCACGCTCTCCCAATACCACCATTTGCCATCTCTGTAATTACGGCAGGCTCTGTGTTCTGTAATTTTCTTCTTAGCCGGTTTTATGTGGGAGAAACAACCATGAGAAGAATTCGTGGAAACATTTAGCTCTGAGAAGGTATAGTTGCCTAATATAATGGTATCCTGCAGTCAGGAGTAATGTCTTCTACAGTTCATAGCACAGCCCCCGACACGGGTGGGTTTCCAGGACCCTAGATTAGATATCAGTGATGGAAATTTGGCTTGCATGTCTGAGGCTTTGGATTCAAGTCTCAGTATGGCAAGCAAACGTTACACTGCTGGATATGTACCGTGCCCCCACTATTTGTGGATTCGCAGAATCACTGTGCACCGTGTAACAGCAAGGGCAGTGAGGAGCAACAAATAAACGTTCCACAAACAGCCTAAGAGGCTGACCTTTAATAAGATTCTAAACTTCCTGATTTGAGGTCAGGTACAACCTCAGCCAGAATCTCAGCAGCACGTCACAGATGGCCTAAGTCAGGCATCATGACACATACCTGTAAATGAGGCACTCGGGAACTGAGGTTGGCAGATCATGGCTTCAAGGTCAGCAGGGGCTACATGGTGAGATCTTGTTCTGAAACACCCAAACAAACCAAGAACACCAAGGCAGAAAATCTAATAAACAAAACAGACAAAACTAAATAAACCCTAGAGTACAATGGATTAAGTAGAACAAAATTTAACGAGAGGTCCGAGGATAGGATGTCCTTAGGTTAAGGAAGCCAACGGTGTGGTGGACAGTGATGTACACAAAAAGCCGTGGTTGACCTTTCAGTTTATCATGCTAAAGAACTGTCTCCAGTGAGAGCTGTCATCGAGTGACACTTGAACAACCCAGGGACTCTTTCTTTAAGACTTTCTTGCCCTTAACAATTTTAGGAAAACATTCAAATTAGTCCATCTTTTCAAAAACATTTTTGTACTCTTATTGCACCAATATATCTTTTGAGTGATGAGTGAGTCAATTTGTTCCGGGGATCGGGGGAGCGTTATTGAAAGTTTATGTAGAACAAAAGTCCTGCTGAGAGATTGAGGGAAAACATTCACCATCCCGCAAATGTTTCTATGATCTTTTAGGTTTTCGTTAAATCTGCCAACTCACTTTAACATCCCATGTGGCCAGCCCAAGTCCTCCTTGAGATTACAGGGTTTAAGGAGATGCATGTGGTCAGGGGTTTCTATCAAAGTCTAACGGAAGATAACGGAGAGGCAGAGGTTAATGGGTTGGCTTTCAAGATTGACTTCTTTTAAGCTTCAGATCTTTGGACTGAAAAAGTGCACGACGGTGTTTATTTGACTTGTCTGTACTGTGAGGTCGGCAAAGCACCCCGAATACCATCTTATTTTTATTTATGAGTTCTGTTTCCTAAAAGCAGCAAGACACTCAGTCTCTACATTGCATTGTTAGGAAATGACTGAATGCTTCAAGTGACTAAAGCAAGTTAGAGCTTAGTGAGTCATAACACTAACGCCATTCATCAATTAAGGCAAGACTGCCTGTCTGCTTGTAGTTTGGCAAGCAGCGTTTTGTCTTCCTGAGTGAGAAGCACTCAGAGGAATTCTTCCATCAGAGGAGAAGGATGAGGAAAAGTGTGCAGTAAGATCAGCAAGATGAGATACTTGTTTAATTAGACAACAGCCACAAAGTTACTCGTTGGATGCCTTTTCTCCAGAGATGGTCATTATCACATGTAAAGAATAGAAAACAAATTAATTGTATTGTGTCTCAGTCCCTAGCAATAAAACCAATAATGGTGTTTTACATTAGGAAAATAAGCAGATGGTCATTTCCCAAGACAATGTATGGGAGAAAGCTACTCTAGAAACCCAAGCCAGGAATTTCATTTATTGCAATTCTGTTTTTGTACCCAAGAAGTACTTAACATTAATTATGCCAATAATATTTTTCAGACTGACTTTTTTTCCTCCAGTGATGTAAATCAGACCATGGCACTTAGCTGCTTATATACTTGATTCCTATGGCAACTGTTGCTGTAGGTCATCACGGGGTCAACAAAGCTTGGAGTTAGCTCCTCAGGGGCTGCTGTTCTCCTGCCTCTCTTGCTCTCTTTTTAGAACAAGTGTGGGTCACACTTGTCTCCTTTTCTTAAACTGGACAAGTCTTTCCCAAATGTTGCCCCTCACACCGAGGGTCCTTTCCCCTAATGTTTCATACATTTTCCCTTTTATTTTCATTCGTCTGTTAGTCCAGAGACCATCATCTTAAAGTTCTTTTCCTGATTATCCAACTTAATGTCATCTTTGAGATATACTTATAACACGACCTGAAGTTAACTTAAATTGTTATTTGATATGGGTACTTGTTCACTGGCTGGGAGAGGAAGCTCCATGACATTATTATTATTATTATTATTATTATTATTATTATTATTATTATTATTATTATTATTATTATTTAACATAATACATTATATATTAATATAATATTATATTATTAATATAATAATAATAGATAGGTGGAATGTAGTTTCTTGAAAAATAGCTACCTTGTGTCTGGTGTTCAGTAAACAGTTTAGTTATTGAATAGTTGGTGAAATGAACAGATATCTTCCAAGTATATAGCAAGCACATAAAATGTTTTCCCCATTGGACTTGACATACGTCATAAGATGGATCAAGAAGTTAACCAAAACTTTAATGAATGCAGAGGAAAGTTGTTTTTATTCTTTTCCTTTTTGGATTAATTATATAGGTAGTATTCAGAGTACCTTTCATCTGGGGTATACTTTGTGTATCTAGAGTCATCTCCCCGGGGCGTACACTCTCAACAGGCCTCTTCTGTCCTAATAGGCTCTGCCTTGGTAGGCTCAGAGCCTTGCCTGCTGTTGGTTTTGACACAAAGGATCTGAACCTCAGTGTGCAACACATGATGGCACTGAAACTCACAATCTTCCTACTTCAGCCTCCCAATGACATCTGGCCTCAGACTCACATTGTTTCACACACATCCACATGGGAGAGATTAAACAGTGTGAGTTGATCTGCGGAAATCTCCAGTTTTAAAAAGGAGCCCCGCTCAGTCTCTATGTCAACCTTATCGCATACACCATACATTGGTTTTCTTACTGTGGATTTCTTTGCCGCGTGTAGTTATTGGTGACATGAAAGTCTATACATGGACCTATCTGTCATTTTGCATCCTTCGTTCTGTTTTGAGAATATGTATTTGACATTAGTACATCTCCCAAAATTAGACATTCAGGGGATATTTTTTTGTGTGTATTTTTTTCTTAACTAAAACCCCAAATTTGAATTTTTAATACTTAGATTTCTGAATCTGTAGTAATCTATGTTTAGTTAATAGAGAACTGAGAGATGGAAGTGACCCACACACAAAAAACCCCTGTAACTTTCCATGTGTTTTTTGTTCACTGAAAAAAAAATATCTTGGCTAATGTTGGAGAAAGGAATGCTTAAATAAGGAAGTTAGGAGTGACTCAGAAACAACACTTGAACATTAGAAGCCAGAAATGTCCACTTCTTTTAATTATGAAGTGACTTCTGTTGTCTGTAAAGGATTATAAACGCACATCATGCTGGGTGCGTTGTGCGGTTGTGCTGGTGGTTCATTAGGGTTTATGTTTGACTCACTACAGCAGTGTCAGTGGTATGCGAGGGTGAGGGAGGAAGAGAAATCATCTTTTGTAATTCCTCCATGCATTTCCTTCTCTTCCTCTTCTGGTATCTACTAAATTGGACGGTGAATATTATTAACAGTGCTCTAAACAAACCATTTACAGGAAAGTAATATCAGAATTAAGAAAATTATTAGTTTCTTCTAGTGATGAGTTTTGTTCAGGGTTTCATTTGGGGAGGCTGCACTTATTCTGAATTAAATAGCACCCACACACCATAGTCTAACACGGGCAGAACTGATAAGGAGATACAGGTTTTCTGGGAAAGGGTTTAGAAAAAGTTGGTGGGTCTCAGAGTTTTTACTTCAAGTACTGTCCATGTTATTATTTGTATTATCATGCATAGCGTGAATTTCGGAAATGTTTTGTGAATGCTTTGGCCTCTACAGTCTTCAAAGACAGGTTGAAATGTTCACACCCTTGTACGATTTTCTTTTCTTTGGGTGCAGTGGCAACCATGTTTGGCACTAGCATGAATAAAACAAAGGCAATGGCCAGGTACTACCTTGATTATATTACAGCAAACCCCACTTCAGACTCATGTTCTCAGAGCTGGATGGAAATAAGTTTGCCAACAGCCAACTCTTGTTCCTCAGCTTAGAGCCCACAAGAAAGCAGCCTTGCAATTATCTTGATTACAGTTTGTGTGACTAGGAGAAAAACAGCCAGTTAAGCTATGTATGATAGAACTCCTTGCCTGCAGGGACTGTGAGAGATTAGCAAACATCATTTTTATGCTGTTTACTTTGTGACAGTTTGTTACTCAGCAGGAGATAACTAATACAACAGCACCTAATTCCACACGCCAACGTGGGACGGTCTATAGCATGAAGTCGGTTGTTTTCTCAGCTGATAATAGCCATGGACACTAGTTGAATTTTACTACAGAAGCTGCTGACTGTTCTTGTCAGGAGAGAGTTGGAAACATTCGTCTTTGTATTTCTTTTTCTTGAGAGCTTGTTTGGAGGGTCTAGCAGAGGACCGCAGCTACTCATATACCCTTTAACTGCAGAGTGGTCCTCCCCTATTGGGGAAGATCGTCTTCCCCTACTTGGTAAAGGTCATCCTCTCCTACTGGGGGAAGGTCAACCTCTTTGACCAAGTGAGTGTACAGCTTCGGGAGGGACACACAGGGAGCAGTGAGGGAAGAAAGAGACACCTGCCTAGCCAGCCAGATCAGCTGAATCAACCCTGGCGATCAATGGGGTGACAGATTTCACAGCCAGACCACCCTTATCATTACAGGAGTCTGACATAGAGTTGCCATTGAGTATATGGCCACAACCTTTATGAGGTGTGGCATAGATCAGTACATGGAGATCCATTAATTGAACCTGACCAATGACTTGTTTTTTTTTTTATCCACTTTTAAACTCTTTTTTTTTTTTTTTTTGGTGCTGAACCACTGAGCTCGAGCCCCAGTCTGCCAAACTTTTGTCTAAGAGGTTTTTTTTACATGATTAGTAGTAGAAAGAGCAAACTTGTTATATTTCACAATATTAGAACTTAACTATTTAAATCAAAGAATCTGTAAGTACAGTGTTATTGGAGCACAGCCACATTCACGCATGAGCACATTTTTTGATGAGTGTGTTCCTACGGGGGGAAAAAATAGAGCTGCTAAGCTGTTTGAGGAAGATGGCATGCCATACAGTATTTTCCTTATCTTACCTTATCAATGGCAGTTATGTAGTTTTGACCCCATGGTGTTTTAATTTTCCTGAGCATTTTTGATTCACAGTTGGTTGAACCCATAGATGAAGAACCCTTTGAAACAACAGGTAAAAATGCAACAGGCAGAAAGACCAGCCAACTTAAAATGAAATACCTTATCATATAAAAGTATTTACAAAAGTGAAAATAAAATGAGATTAAATTGAAATAAGTTTCTGAGTTCTTTATTTCCCAGTATAAAGGGAAACTGTTTAACAATGATGAGTTAGTTAAATTATGCTTGACTGAAGCAATGAAACGTGCTGGGAAAAAGTAAGTTGTTTAACATTAGTAACCTCTTGGCCAGGAGAGTTCCTGGAAGAGTCAATAACATCAGCAACTATGTAAAACAGTCAATTTTAAAAGCAATGTATTTGGGGCATTTTGATGAATCCATAGATATTAATGATGTTGCTCAGTTGTTTATTTAGAATAAATACGTTTAACCATCCCCACATCTCTGGGATGAAGCCAACTTGATTATGGTGGATAATCTTTTAGATGAGTTACTGAATTTGGTTTGTAAGTATTTTAATGCAATTTTTTGTATTTAAGCTCAGAAGTAATATTATCTATACATTCTCTCTCTCTCTCTTTTTTTTTGTGTGAGTCATTTGTGGTTTGGGTATCAGGGTAATAGTGACTCTATAAAAAGAATTTGGAAATGCTCTTTTAGTTTCTATTTTGCAGAATAATTTGGAAACTATTGGTGTTAATTCCTCTTTGACGGTCTAGTGGAACTCTGTCACATAACCATCTCTATAGGTTCAGGACAAAATCCATTATCCCTTTATGATAAAAGTTCTGGGGAGCGCAGGAATATGATGGGTTGTTGGGAGCACGGCTTGAAGGTCCTTACACCCACAGATCTCCAGAAAAACCAGGAATATTAAGCACTCAGGATTGTCTTTCCAATGAGAAAGGTGGAAAAAACCTATTCTTCCATCCAGCTGAGAACTGGTAGTAATTAATTGCTTGCTGATCTGTGTTATCTGTTAGGCCAGGCCATATCAAGTTCTCACAACCATGACCCGAGATACCTAATAGTCTAAATGGTCCTAACAGTATCTGCATAGCCAGAGGCTACCCCAAGCTCCCACAACCAGGATCAGATGTGGCTAATATGTTATCTGTATGACCAAAATTAGACCAGACTCTTCTTTAAGCTCTCAAGCTAGTATAGGTAGCTTATCTTTAGAACACATCTTCTTTAGAGAAATGACACACACCTTAAGTTGAATTTTGATGTAATTATAGTTCCTTGTGCACCTGGGATTGTATTATACCAGGAAACTTTCCCCCAAGTGATTACATTGTGTTTCATAGACCAGGCTGGCCTCAAACTCACAGAGATCCGCCTCCCTCCGCCTCCCTCCGCCTCCCTCCGCCTCCCTCCGCCTCCCTCCGCCTCCCTCCGCCTCCCTCCGCCTCCCTCTGCCTCCCTGAGTGCTGGGATTACAGGCGTGCCCCATCTGCCCCATCTGCGCCACCTGCGCCACCTGCGCCACCTGCACCTGCTGCTTCTCTTTTCTTTCATTACTTGTGTTTGTGAACATGTTCTAGACACACGTCTTGCTTTACATCTCTTTATTTTTTTTTTTTAGAATGAGTCACTATCATTCCATTTGGGCTGTGTTTAATCTCGTCCTGAAATTCTGCAGGTGTTGACTTGAACAGCAGTTTGACTGGAACACCAGGAGCCAGGACTGTGAATCCAAGCTATTGCTGAGGGCAGTCGCCAGCTACCTTTGGAGTTAGGGACTTTGAGTTTGGGAAGGGAGATAGAGAGGGAGAGGGAGAGGGAGGGGGAGAGGGAGAGGGAGAAAACAGTTATTCATTTTTATTTTGGTTTATTCATCGATTCATTCGAATATTTTGTTAAGGGGATAAGACCCTTGTGAAGTAGGTAGTTTTCAGAATAGGCCCCAGTGGAACTTTGTTGAAGTGTTTCAAACAATTCTCATGTTAACTAAGTTTTTAGTTTTAAATCATGTTATGCTTTAGAGGGTGTCATAGCTGATGTCGTTTTCAAAACAAAATGCTACAATAGGCTTCCAACCCATTAACACAGTTGGGTGTGCTTCTTGTCTTAACGTCAATGTAATTTGCTGTTATTGGAATTGTGATAATTGGGGTAAAAATTGTTCTGTGTTGTATAACATTATTGGGAATAGTTTTTCCTACAGATATAACCTTTGAAGTTTTGTGTTTTGCACATTTATTTCCTTACATGAAGAGTAAATTAAACTATATTGTTTTCTTGGATTTGAAGTTTAGCACATTACCTAGGTAACCTGTGACATAATTTAAGTGACCTATATTTTAATTATCTCATCTCTATAACATAACTATGGCACTACATTCCCCATCAGGTTGCTTTAATTACTTCAATGTTTCAATTATTAAATTTCATGTGCATAGATGACCGCTTGATGGCTTGTTAACAGCCACTCAGTTTCTATGAATTGTGATCCTCCTGCCCTACCCATCACACCCAATGCTGTCCAACATGTGTACCTCATGTAGAACCCTATAACAATAGCAAGTGTGACAGAAGAAACAGAAAGTAAAATAAAGCAAAATAAAACAAAAACACTTAATCCACCTGGCTCCGGAAGTTAAAAAAAGATCAATAAAACAATTTGGTGGTGCACTTACCAGAAAGGACAGGAAATAAAACTGCAAGACTTTCCTGCATAATAGAGAAGTTTCTATCACTACTGCAGTAGCAGCAGTAGCAGCAGGAGAAGGAGCAGCTGCCGCCACAGCAGCAGCAGGAGGAGGAGCAGCCGCTGCCACAGCAGCAGCAGGAGCAACCTAAAACCAAAATGTCCCTTTGGGATGCTCAAGTTATTAATAGTTGAAAGTCAATTAGGATTTTCTTTTTGAATCAGCCTCTTTCCACTTATTTTCATTACAATTACACAACATGAAGTTTATTTACTTTTTACAAACAATAGGAAAATAAGGGCTTTTCAGTTTATTCTTATCTCTGCTGCCCATCAGTTCTTTCCCGTTTTTCTGTATTTTGAGTTTATAGTAAACTAGTCAAATAACATCTTTATTGGGTTGCCACCACTTGTATTGTTACATTTGTTTTTATTTTTCTCAGAATGAGACTTGTGGGTTGCACATTCATTTGTTATAGTGAATTTCCTCTTGTTTGGAGGATGTCTTTGTAGATGTAATAAAGTTAATTTTTCATGGTGAAGATGATGTAAACTTTCCTTTCTTTTTTATTAAGTAAGAAATAGTCTCAATTTGAGGCAGTCCACTGTAGTGACCAGGTGGTTGGTAGACTCTGGGCTTAATATTTGCATTTAGTCCACTAGGGTTATTTACTTAGTTGAATGATTGATGGATTTTTCACTTAAGAATGATTAACAATGTCATATAAATATAAAAGTATACTGAAATAAGTAAAATCCTTAGGTATATATTTTCATGCAATTTGGAGACTACAGTTGATCACCAATCTATTATCACTACTCTGACTTTACCCTTTGTCTAATTTCAGAAGGGTTTTAAGCAGAATTTCATGGATTAAATAAATACAAATAGGAAACACTCATTCAAAAAAGGATTAATGTGTGACATAAATATTAAGATGAGGGTTAGAAATTCTGAAAAAAATTAAGAGTAATTGTTGTGTTTACATGCTGAAGTCAGCTCTGAGCTTTGTAATACACGACGCATAAAGGTATTTTGGAGAGACAACACTTTTCCTATGACGTGTTCTGAGAAGAATTTACTATCTGGACTTACTCAGAGGTACTTATAGTCATAATTTTGCATAAGGGAGCAAAATATAGTCATTATATAGCTGTCTCTACCTCCTCTTTATTAAGGAAAAGTTTTGCTGAAGAGTTATATATGCGCAGGAAAAGATGCAGCTGTGCATATCGTAGATAAGAATCTCAGATATGCATTATCATAAAGTGAAGACCCTTCCAGACTGTCAGAGCACAGAAAGCAAGTAGACCAGGGAAATCCCTGTTGTCTCCTCTTGTCATGGTTTTCCTTTCCAGAGCATCCCTTATCCTGACTGTGAAGGGTACATATTAGTTTTGCATGTGCTTGAACTTTATATGCAAATAATTCAATGTTCGGGTAATACTCTAGCATGAGAAAACAAATTGAGGCCAACTCTACATGAGGGAAATCATTCCTCCCACTGTAGACCCAGTCAAAGGCCCTAGGAAGAAACTTGATACTGCTGTTAGGTATGTGGCCATATTCTCATGTTACTGAAGTCTTGATGTCTATACCCACGGAAAAAAAGCTACTTAAGCATTAATCAGAGAGGCCTCTTTTTAGTGAAGTGCAGTGAGTGCCAAGATTCCTGGCTGTTCGAGATGCTAAGAGTAAGTGATTGTTGTATGGGGGAACATCTTTTGGGTACATGCCAAGGGGTGGTATTAGTAGGGTCTTGCCATAGCACTAGTCCCAATTTTCTAAGAAAGTGCCAAATTGATTTCCAAAGTGGTTGTACAAGTTTGCACACCCACTGGCAATGGAGGAGTGCTCCCCTTTCTCCATATCCTCGCCAGCATGTGCTGTCACTTGAGTTTTTGATCTTAATCATTCCGGTAGGTGTAAGATGGAATCTCAGTCTTTTTGAGTTGCATTTTCCTGATAACTAAGGATGTTGAGCATTTCTCTAAGTGTTTCTCAGCCATTCATTGTTCCTCTGTTGAGAATTCTCTGTTTAGCTCTGCGTCCCATTTTTAAATTGGATAATACATTTGCTCAACTATGTTCACAGCGGCTTTATTCGTAATAGCCAGAATCTGGAAGCAATCTAGATGTCCTTCAACCGAAGAACGGATAAAGAAACTGTGGTACATTTACACAATAGTACTCAGTCATTAAAAACAAGGAAATCATGAAAATTGCAGGCAAATGGAATCATCATCCTGAGTGAGATAAGCCAGAGCCAGAAAGATACACGTAGTATATACTCACTCATAAGTGGATATTAGCCCCACGTAGATGTCCCTGAGCGACTCCACCCGGTGAGGGATTGGGATGGATGCTCTGGATGGAGAGCTGAGAGTGGTATGGGAGAATGGAGGGATGGAAGGACCCAGAGGGTCATCGGGAGCTCCACAAGGAGACCATCAAGGCCAGTGGATCTGGACACAGGGGCCCCTGCACAAACTGACGCACCAAACAAGGACGTTGCAGACAGACAACCTAGACCCCCTTGTTAGATGCAGTCAATGGACAGCTCATTCTCCACGGCTGTGTGTGTGGGGGGAATGGGAGACTGCCTCTGACATGAACGCTGGTGCCTCCCATTTGATCACTTCTCCTTGGTGCGGAGACAATGTGGGTACACAGAGGAAGGGGGTGCTGGCTACCTGGATAAGAGCTGAGAAGCTGTGGTTAGACGGTGAGGGAGGAGGGTTCCCCCCTGTCAGAGGGGGCAGGGGAACAGGGCAGAAGAAGGACAGTGGGTGGGAATAGGAGGATACAAGTGAGGGGATAACAAGCAGGATGTAATATGAATAAATTATAATAAAGAAATGAAGCAAAAAGTGATTTTTTTGAGTGTTTACTCCTAAGCAGGTCATACATACTATGCTCTCTAAGGATCAGTGATCATTGTGGAAGAATAAGAGGAAAGAATATGTTATGAGACAGAAGGTATGAGGCAGGGTTATCAAATATCATCTGGTCATGGCATCCTGTCTCAGCTGCTGAAGTTGCCTGCACTGGGTCTGCACAAGGGTGGGCTTGACAATAGTCAGGCATGAATAGTGCTAGGGCTCATGGTGTCCCAGCCCTTTCTATTGAGCTGTTGGCTGCTGATGGACTCTGTGGAAGGCATAGTCTTGCCTTCAGTTGAATCCACCAGGCCCCAAAGCCATGATCAGACAGGAGGCCTTGGTTAAATTCGACGGATCACAAAATTAAACAAAAAGACACAAATATGAGAAAGGACTTATAGGTAGGAAAGAAAGTTAATAGTTTTGAGGGGGATAAAAGGAAAAGGAGGGGATGTGAATAGTAAGAACTATACATTTGTGTGAACTTGCCCAAGAACAAATTTAACTAATCAAAATAGAATTCAGGCAGCATGTATCGAACATTTAGTTTATTTTTCTCAGTATTGTGTCTATAATATTCATTAATGGCTTTTTTGAGTATAGCTACAAGATAAATATATTTTTCCAGAATGTGGTTTTACATTTGTGACTATAACACAATTTATTTAAGCATTCTAGGGATAAACACTAGTGTAATTTTTAGATTGGGGCTGTTATTTTAAATGGTACCAATATCATTTTTAAGGTATTTTTCCCCCAGCTAAATATACCTCTCTGATAAGTGTATGTCTAAGAGTGAAATTGTTGCACCAGAAGATAAACATGTATTGAATTTTAAATTAGTTTTTAATTTTAAACATTTTAATTAAGATATAATTATGTCATTTTCCCTCTTTCTTTTCCTTCCTTTAACTTTTCCAAAGTCCCCTTCTTCCAACTCCATGTCTCTCTCACTGTCAAATTGATAGCCTTTTATTTGTTATTATTGTTTTATGTATACACATATATACACATATACATACATATATATATTACATACATATACATACATACACACACAGAGTTTCAGAGATTGACCCTTTGTGGTGGATGGATAACTGTTGAACCATGTTCCAGGAATGGAGTCATGTGAAGGGAATTATGAGTGCCTGTGAGAACACTCCAAGAAAACAAGACAAGAAAGAGTCTTGTGACCTCAATTCATCCAAAACAATGAATTGTTCTTGGAATGTGTTTTTGTACTCCTCCCCAGTGTAGCAGGTAGGAGGGAGTTTACTTCATATTGCTCATTATTCCATGGTAGATATTGGTATTCAATTAAAAGTTTAAACTATCCTTTATATGTCTCTATGGAAAAACATGTGTTTTGTTTTTTGCCATGTGCTATTCGACTTGTGATTGTATACAGCTCACCTAACCCTCAGAGTTCAAATTGTCTGATGCTCTGAATAAAGCTGGCTAGTGCATGAGACTTTCATCTGACTCATTTCTCTGTTGTCCCAGGTCCCTCTGCCTCTAGAGTAGTGACAGCCAATGAGAGGGCTCATCCCAGGCAGATGCTAGTTTCCCCTCTCCAGCAGTTGTTAATTGACCACAGTTCTATGTCTAGGGGTTAGGACTTTTGAGATGTCTCCCCTGCTGTGATAGCATGCCCATTGCTATTACCATCATTTGCACCTTGTTTATATAGCCATTGCTGGGAGAGTTTGTTGAGAAGACTTCCTGGCATTCTGTCTCTTTCAGTCTTTATATTCCACCTTCTGTGATGTTTCCTGAGCCGCAGATATAGATGTATCTATTGGGGCTGTACTTTCCTCGATCAATTAATCTATGAAGTGTGTTTACTTGTGTGTGTGTGTGTGTGTGTGTGTGTGTTTGTTTTGTGGTGGTCTCCACTTTTGTAAAGAGAAACTCATTTGATGAGGGATACGGAAAAGATATAGAAGATAGTTAAGAATTACACTGGTCTATCAAAATGGTATCTTCCACCTGCGAAAAGCAATCAAATAGAAATTGCCAAGTAAGACTTTTATTTCCTTCAATTGCACACCTGCCATCCCTGTGTGTGAATTCTGTGGTTCATATTCTTGGCAATAGTTATTATTTTAAAAATTATTTTGAGCACTTTGGAAGTATGTAGAGTTGTATCTTTCTATGCCTTTAGTTCGTAGGCCTTTCGGATGCTATGTTTTGCTAAGTATCTATTCAAAATTTGAGTCTATGGTCACAAGTGAATCCAAAACCAAACCAAACCAAAACAAACACAACAACAACAACAATACCACCACAACAACAACAACAAAAATCCCAGAAGTTCCCTACTCTTGATTGAAAAATCAAATAAAATAGTTTAGCTTTGTGATGTCGATGGAAAACAAAGCCAATGCTTGATTTTGAATATTACAGGGACCAGTATAAATTGTTATGTACCAAATGGCTCTTGTCACTCTAGCATTGACCTGGCTTGGCTAAATTCCTGACCTACCAAAATCTAACATAATACAAACAAACAAACAAACAAACAAAAAATGGGTGAAGTTTGAAGCCTCTGAGATGACCAATAAGACAAGATGGCTAAACCATACTTTACTGATAACAATTTTCTGTTGAGTGGAGTTATTTGTGTTATTTTTACTGTCTTAATATTAAAAATACTCTTCCAAAACAATGATTTTGGCACAGGTGATATGGAGCTATTGAAACAGATTGATCTGAGGATTGCAGTTTATTAAGGTTAAAAAAAAAGCATTGAGATTTGAAGAGATAATATTTGATACCACATACCTTTCTGTTCTGAACCTGTAGGTGGCTCTTGTGCTTTTTATATGAAATAAGTTAGCACAGGTATGTAGCTGAGTGCTTAGAACGTAGGAAGCCTCCAACAAAACTTGTTTTCTGTCATCACTATTACTAAAGCTTATCATTCTCTTGTGCCTTTTATTGCTAGAGCTTGATATTAAGTTAGTTTTTAAACTTACCTTGTAGTTGACCTCTCCAGAAAAACAAGTGTCTGGTATAGGAGGCAATAATGAATCCTTATTTCCCGACTTGGTCCTGGTCATGTTTCCCCAGCATGCCTAGTGTTTGCCTCTTCACTCTTTCCTGTATAGAGTGGTACCCAGTCCTCATGGGGTCCAGAGAACGCTCACCGAAGCTTACCAAGGACACAGAAGTATTCTCTTACTGTGCCTTCTACTGTACTCAAGATTTGTGTGTTCCCCATGGGGTTAAGATCCATGGAGCAAATTTAGGCTGAGTGAAACAAAGTGATTCTGGTTTGAATTCCAGGTAATATGCTTGCCCTGGTTGTGAAATATTGGGTGAGACATGTAATTTCTGGAGTGTTGGTTTCTTCAGCAGTTGAGGTGAATACAGAATTGTCTATTGGGTAAAGGGTAGCTTAGAAGGTCCAGCAGGGCCTGTCCAAAGCACCTAGAAGTGCATGCTCCTCAGTAAATGGCTCTTGCTACTATCATGTTTGAGCTACTCAGCTAATCTCTGCTTTTGCCTGTTGAGATCTACAGCTATTTTATATTTATTTTTTAAAAATTTAATTTACTATAATTTATTCAGATTACATCCCGATTGTTATCCCCTTGCTTTTATTGTCCCTTTCCCATCATATGACCACAGCCCATCAGGACTCATCCCGACAGCCTGCTTCCCCTTCCTCTGTGTGCCACTGGGCCTCCCCACCAAGGGGAAATGATCAAATCGGAGGCACCAGAGTTCATGTCAGAGCCAGTCTGTCCACATTGGTGGAAAATGAGCTGTCCGTTGGCTACCGGAGTCTAGGTTCTCTGCAGGCATTGTCCTTGGTGGGTGCATCAGTTCGCGCAGGGCCCCTGGGTCCAGGCCCGCCAGCTTGGATGGTCTCCTTGTGGAGCTCCTGAACCCTCGGGGTGCTCCCATCCCCCCATTCTTACAATACCACTCTCAGCAGTCCAGCAGAGAGTCCCAGCGTCTGTCCAGATCTCCTGCTGCGTGGAGTCTCTCAGAGGACAGCTAAACGGAATCTATTTTATTCTTCAAATCTCCCTTCTCTTTCATATTTTCACTAAGAATTTGGAGCTCAAATGTTCACAATATATTGGGACACTAATATGCCTTTGGCTTACTTTTTCCTACACTAATACCCTTTAGGGAAGGGACACTAATTGTTAACACATCCCATCTTATTCTATTCATGGTAGGATTCCATATCTACCCAAGAAAGGATATTCTGTTGTCTTGCTTGACCTCTCCCTGAGTCATTTTTGTGAGAAATGGAAAGATGAAGACAAATAAAAATATTTACCCTGAACACTATTTACCATCTTAAAGATTAACTGCTTTGCTGTTTTCAGTGGTTTCCAATGTACAAATTGTGCTTCCTAAAAATTTTGTCATATACACCTGGAATCTGTGAATATAATGTTTATTAATTTAAAAAATATAGTCTTTTTTTTTGGTTTTTCTAGACAGGGTTCCTCTATGCTATCTTAGCTGTCCTGGAGTTGCTTTGTAGATCAGGCTGGCCTCAAACTCACAGGGATCCACCTGCTTCTGACTCCTGAAAAAAAAACATAGTCTTAACCTGGAATGGCAGTGGGTTTTCAGTGAGCATTAAAAAGGAATTGTCAGCTTTAGATATATATTTATCGAAGATATTCATGTTAGCAGTATGACAACATTGCTCACTCTTATGTAAGGAGAATAGTTTTTTTTCTCGCAGAACTCACTGGAAACTACATTTAAAATGTTGAAAAGATTCGTGTTTATTGCTAAGATTTCAGAAATTAGAGCTAAGCAAGAGAGAATAACTGTCCATCCTTTCTACTTTCACTATATTGTCTTACCCCTCTTGTTTTTTGTTTTGTTAAACACAGCCTTCCAAACATGGGGAAATGTGTTTTCAACTAGCAAAATGGTAGAAAAATATTGTAATATGTATTTTTAGATGTTTTGCCCATAGAAACCTTAATGAGACGGAAACATCATTTGCTTGTGACAGATGTTTTTAAGACCTATTTTTTTCTTTTTTAGTATGAGTAAAACTGGAAGTTTTCTATTTTAAGTCGGACTAAACAGTCATTTTGAGCTAATGCCAAAAAGCAGTGCTCACCTAATGGCTATACAAAAGGGAGTTAAACAAGTCTGGAGTCTGCTCCTGCCCGAGGCGTTGGCTGAGTTGCGCTCTGTGACAGCCCTGTGTGGCCCTCGTCTTCCTGCTTTCTGCAGAGGTACACTACAGCCAGCCAATACTGAGGAGAGGAATGGAGGAACAGCCCAGAGTGGGGGAGACGTTAAGCAGGCTGCTAACACCCAAATTCCACAGCATGTCACGCACTCACGCAATCAGGGTCCAGATATTTTTGCAGAACTTGGGAGAAACCCAGCTGGTCCCCAAATGACAGCAGAGATGAGTGTCCCTCGGTTTGTCCCTATAGAGTGTCCACCACAGTTTTAGAGCTTGAAAGTGGCAGAAACCTTGTGGGGAGTGAATTGTTTGCGTTGTGGCCTTAATGTAGTATTTCCCTGGATACCCAGAGTCTGAGACGCGCTTACTCATTAATATGGATAAAAATGTTACAGTGTAGATTCCCTCATGAAGTGAATCATCCATGGAAGTTTTAGATTATTCTTTATTTTATAGGTCTTGAAGTTGGTGCTGGAGTAAGGTTTATTTATTCCTCACTACACCACTGTTAGAAAAAATATTTTAAGTAAAGGCACGAGAAGAAAAATGTCCCTCCACGTATTGTCTCATCATTCAATGAAAAATTTGGGTGATGACTCCATGTCATGAAAAGACGGTGTTGTTCCGAAGGCAAGCCTTTGCACCCTACTTGCTGATTGGTTCACTGTGGCTGCACTGGAGATGTGGGGGTGGGGAATCATTAACTAACTGTATGTATTAAATGAAATGTTTGAAATTTATTTAAAATTATTTAAAAATTGCTCAGAGACTTCTATGTATACTTAAAATTACTTTAAATGTATTTTAAATTACTAAGAGTCTTCTAAGGTTACATAAAACAACTGCTTTTAGAAGGCAGCAGACTGGCTGGATTCCTAGCCAGGGGGAAGAATTGACTGGTTCACAGTGTTGAGAAAACAAGGCTAATGAAACATTTTAAATCAGACTTCACATATCTGTTGCAAGAGGTCCCCCACCTCTCCAAAAAAAAAAAAAGCCTAGGGGATATCATGGAGCTATGTACTAGAGATAGCCCAGTCACCCATGCAGGTGTGCACTAGAGACAGCCCAGTCACCCATGCAGGTGTGCACTAGAGATAGCCCAGTCACCCATGCAGGTGTGCACTAGAGATAGCCCAGTCACCCATGCAGGTGTGCACTAGAGACAGCCCAGTCACCCATGCAGCTGTGCACTAGAGACAGCCCAGTCACCCATGCAGGTGTGCACTAGAGATAGCCCAGTCACCCATGCAGGTGTGCACTAGAGACAGCCCAGTCACCCATGCAGCTGTGCACTAGCAATAGCCCAGTCACCATGCAGGTGTGCACTAGAGATAGCCCAGTCACCCATGCAGCTGTGCACTAGAGACAGCCCAGTCACCCATGCAGGTGTGCACTAGAGATAGCCCAGTCACCCATGCAGGTGTGCACTAGAGATAGCCCAGTCACCCATGCAGGTGTGCACTAGAGATAGCCCAGTCACCCATGCAGGTGTGCACTAGAGATAGCCCAGTCACCCATGCAGGTGTGCACTAGAGACAGCCCAGTCACCCATGCAGCTGTGCACTAGCAATAGCCCAGTCACCATGCAGGTGTGCACTAGAGATAGCCCAGTCACCCATGCAGGTGTGCACTAGCGATAGCCCAGTCACCATACAGGTGTGCACTAGAGATAGCCCAGTCACCCATGCAGGTGTGCATTAGAGATAGCCCAGTCACCCATGCAGGTGTGCCAGTGATACTTTAGAGTGAACTCTGAAATGAGATAGCTTCACATTGAGAAATCTGTTCATTCACGCGGCAGCACTCTAGTGGATGTAAGCGCATTTCTATCTCTTTTTAAAAAATTATTTTGTTTTTGTAATATACATTTATATTATTCCACATATATTACAATAGATTACCTATGGCAAGAAGAGCCGTGACACAATCAGAAATTATATAAATGTTGCATTTTTAGTGTTTTGGCTATTTGTATTTGACAGCCTTGAAAAAGATCTTTTTTTTTTTTTTTTTTTTTAACCTGCAGTAGTATTTCAGTAATCCAGCTCTTCGCTAATATAAAGAATGACGGTTCCAAGGAGCACGCACAGGCTGGACTTAGGCACCCTATACCTGTGTAGCAGATGACCCGCTTGATCTTCATGTGGGTCCCCTAACAACTGGAGAGGGGCTGCCTCTGACTCTGTAGCCTGCCTTTGGGTCCCCTTCCCCTAGCTGGGCTGCCTTGTCTGGCCTCAGTCTGAGAGGAAGCACTTGGTCCTGCTGTGACTTGATGCACCAGGGTGAGTTGGTACCCTTCCCTGAGGAGAAAGGGAGGGAGAGTAGGGGGAAGAGGGCATGAGGGAGACCGGGAGGAGTCTGCAATCAGGCTGTGAAGTGATTACAGAAATAAATTAACGAGGAAATAAGAGCATGTCCAGAAGAGAAGAATGTACTGTGTTACGAACCACTCACTTCTTTGGAATGTTAGCCATGTTGATTCCATAGATCTTTAATCACTTGATGTATTAGGAGGGCTAATAAAAACAGAGCCATCTAGTGGCAATTGGCCTGACTTAGTCATATGATTTTAAATGTCTGGGAGTAGAATTCATTGTTTAGTGACTTGATGATCACAAGAAAGAGCAGGTTAATGTGTTTGGAGCATCCACTGTGAGCTACGATGCGAAGGGACCAGGGACAAGTTCTATGGTCTTATCCAAAGGCTCTCTTATAGACTGTTGGGAACTCCTTGTTCAGTATTGCTTATTTTGGAAATACTCATTTCAGTTAAAGGTTATGTACTTAATCACTGTTGTGTTTGAATTTTTTTCCTCTTGATGTAATAAGCCATTAGTCTTAATGAAGTTTATTCTTAATTTAAGCAGACAGAGACTTCAAAGAAAAGAGGGTGGGGTTGCTAGTGAGTGAGACACGATGGCCAAGTTGATATAAAAACCAGCAAAACAGGGCAGGGAAATATCAACATGTGTTGTGCAATCAATCATTGTAATGCGTCAATAAGAGTGAATCCATCTTGAACGTACCCAAATATAGCTGAAATAAATATGAAGTGCTGTAAAGTCCTAGATGCAAGTTGTATCTGTACAGAAAGCAAATGGTAATATGTCTAATGATTGAAGATTTGTGTAAATCACAAAATGGCAAAACTATTCTGTGTTGTGGGGTATTTTCAGTCCTAAAATTTAGGCATCTGGAATTATTTTTAAAGGACCATACTATTAAATCTTTGGAAATAGAGAATTTTCCTTTTAATGGGAAATCTGTATTTGATTGTAAAGATGGAACATTATGTCCTTGGCCTGGCTGCTTTTGAATTGTAGGCTTAACATATAGTAGAGGCCAGGTTTCCTGTAAATTTATTTCAGGCGTGAAAGCCTGGAGGAATAAATGCATACATGAGGATAGAAGAGCATAATAATTTTATGTCTACTTCTATCATAATGAATTCCATATAAGCAACACCATCAGACTCCTTTTTTTTTTTTTTTTTTTTGGTAGGACACTGTGAGCACAACACAAGTCAATGATGGCTGTAATTAGCCACTGGCAGAGCAAGCTGTATAAAGAAATGCAAAATAGCTCAGTGGCAAGTTTACGTATCAAAAAAGCCTGTCCAGCCACAGCACTCAGAAATAAAATGAATGCATAATCCATGTAGCATCTTAATAGAGCCCAAAGTTCAGATGCAATTTCATCTTTTTTTAAAAGGTGGACTCTATTCTTTTAATTCTAGAAGCTTACTTGAGAAGGCAGTAAAGAACGCACAGTGCTTTAATAATTACGGACAAGGACAAACCAGAAGGGCAGTAGTATATGTATGAGGATGGAAAATAAGTCGGTTCCTTCTTTGGCCAATGGAAGAGTGTGAACTCTTTCAACTGTTCCCAAGGGCAGTGTCTTTCTTCAGAGCTTACATCATGGCTTTAATGAAGATGCAGGATTGGAATAGGGAGACAAATGTTTTTGAGAACTAATGTAGGGTTATTTTTGTTTTGCTTTCTGCTAGAAATTTTCAACCTCCCTTCATTGAGTGAGTCTTAAATCCAATTAGAGAGATGTTGGTTACGCCACCATGTGAGGGCTGTCCTGCTGTGCCGGTCACTGTGGTGATTCATAGGCATCATAGTTGGGGAGGGTTGCTGGTTGCTTCTCTTCTGTCCTTCCGTGGCTTCTCGTTTTATTTCCTGACACCTGCAGGTACTTTGGGTTATATACTAACATCTGAACCTGTGGAGTTAGGGACCACTGATGAAATGGGAAGGTGACATTTTTCTTTCTGGGCTTGGGTTGCCCCACTAAGTATGATCTTTCCTAGTTTCATCAATTTGCTGCAAATTTCATTTTTTAAAAAAATGGCTGAATATTTATTTTGTCAGTTGGATTATACTTAGGTTGTTTCTTGTTTTTAAAAAAATATGTATTCTGGATAGATTGGCTATAAACATGAGTGAACAAGCACATTGAGTAGGAAACTGAGTCCTTTGGGCATACACCGAGGAGTGGTAAAAGTGGGTCACATGGCATTATCTTTTAGCTTTTTGGAGAGTTCTCTATGTTGATTTCCACAGTATCTAGATAGGTTTGCAATCCCGCGGTGGATGAGGGCTCCCTTTCCCCACCATCCTCTCCGGGGTCTTTTGTCAGTTATTTTGTTGATCTTTTCCATTCTGACTGTTGCAAGATATAACTCAAAATGGTTTTTATTTTCATCCTTTAATTGCTAGGGATGATGAATACTTATTGAAATATTTACTAGCTATCCTTCCTCTCTCTTCCTCCCTCCTTCTCTTGCTCCTCCTTCTCTTCCTCTTGCTCCTCCTTCTCTTCCTCTTGCTCCTCCTTCTCTTCCTCCTCCTCCTCCTCCTCCCCCTCCTCCTCCCCCTCCTCCTCCCCCTCCTCTTCCTCCTCCTCCCCCTCCTCCCCCTTCCTTCTCTTCTCCTTCCTCTCCCTTTCTCCTCATTCTTCTTCATATTTATATTCATTTTATTTCTTCTCTTTGTTCAGTCCTATACTCGACTTTTTCTTGGGACATTTGTTTTTTCTAGTTCTTTATATATCCTGAATATTAATCTTCTGTGTGATGTATAGCTGACGACGATTCTCTCTTACTCGGTGGGTTTCCTCTTCAACATGATTGATTGTTTTTTCAGCTGGACAGAAAAAAATTTTGGTTTTATTAGGTCCCACTTGTCAATTGCCTTAATTCTTGGGCTCACGGGGCTCTAGTCAAAATGAACTTTCCTGGACCCACATCCTTTAGAGTATAGTGTGTGTTTTCTTCTAGCAGTTTTAGTGTTTCAGGTTTACACTGAGGTTGTAATTCCATTTCAAGTTAGCTATTTGTACAAGGTGTTAAATACACTTCTAAATTCATCCTTCTACATGTGGATATGTAGTTTCCCAAGAACCATTTGTTAAGGGTGCCTTCATTCCTCAAGGGTATGCTTCAGCACCTTCGACAATATTAAATGGCGGTAATTATATATACTCATGTTTGGGTCTTTTATTTTGTTCTATTTGTTTACGTGTCTGTTTCTCTGACAGCACTACACTGTTTACGTCACAGTGTCTCTGCAATATAACTTGAAATAATGCACGACAATTCTTCTAGCATTGTTCTTTTTGCTTAGGATTGCTTTGGCTATCTGGGGTCAGTTTTATATGAATTTTAGGATAGAGTTTTTACTTCTATAAAGAATAAGACAGACACTTTGATTGGTAGTGCATCGGATCTGTAGGTGGCTTTTGGTAGAATGGTCATTTTTCACATTTTAATTCCAGTAATCTATGGGCATGGTATGCCTTTCCATTTTATAGAGTCTTTATCTCTTTTTTCATAGATTTTAAAGTTTCCATAGAAGATGCCTTTTATTTGATTGGTTAGGTTTATTCCTAGATACTTTATTATTATTTTTTGAGGCTATTGTAGATGGGAGGGTGTGCCTGATCTCTTTCTCAGTGTGTTTGTTGCTGGTATACGGGAAAGCTATTTTGATTTTGTGTCCTGATATTTTGCCTAAATTGTTGACCATGAAAACATTTAGAAGTTTTTTTGTTTTGTTGTTAGATTTTGGGATCTCTTATGTATAATATCATATCATCTTCAAATAGAGAAAGTTTGACTTCTTTTCCAATTTGTATATCTTTAACTTCCTTCTTTTATCAGATTACTCCAGGCAGTGCTTTGAGTACAAGGGGTGATGATAAAGAAGAGCCCTGACGCGTCCCTGACTTCAGCGGGCTTGCTTCAATCATTTTTCCCCAATTATAAAGATGTTGATATATGCTTTCTTGAGTCCTACTTTCTCTGGGTCTTCTTTCTTAGGTCTTTTTTTTCTTAAATTCTTTGTTTCTTTTTTTACTAAATTATTTTATTTTTGTACATATACATTTATATTATTACACATATATACAATAGATTACTTATGTCAAGAAGAACCGTAACGCAATCAGGATTTATATAAATGTTACATTCTTAATGTTTTGGCTATTTGTATTAGGTCTTTTTTCATAAAGGCATGTTGGATTTTGTCAAAGGTCTTTTCTGAATCTGTTGAGATGACCAGGATATTTTTGTCTTTAAGTCCACCTATGCAACTTATTATATGTATTGACCTCTATATGTTGAACCAGCCTTGCATCTCTGGAATAACGCCAACTTTGTCATGGTGAATAGTCTTTCTGATGTAAGTCTGTACTTGATTTGAAATTATTTTATTTAGAAAATTTGAATCCATGTTCATCCTGGGTAGTGGCCTGCAGTTTTCTTTTTGTTGTTGTTTCTTTACCTGGTTGGGTATTAGAATAATATTGGCGTTGTGGACAGACTTTGTAAATTAACCCTTTCTAATTTTTAGCATAATATTTTTATTGATTCTTTGGGAATTTCGCATCATGCACCCTAATTTTATTATCTCTTGCTATGTTCTGGTTTTGATTTATTTTTTGTTTTTCCAAGTTTTTGAGTTGTGTCATTAAGTCATTTTTTTTTTGTCCTCGCTCTGATTTTTCAGTGTAGGCATTTAAAGCTATCAATTTTCTCCACAAGACTCCTCTTAATGTGTCTCAGAGGTTTTGTAGTGTTTTCTTTTCATTTTCATTTAGTTTCAATTTTAATTCCTTCCTTTAATCTTTCATTGTTAAGTAATGAGTTGCTTAATATCCAGGAGTCTGTGTAGTTACTAGGGACTTGTTTGTTGTCAATCTTAAGTTTTATTGTATTAAGATCAGATAGGATGAACAGACCTATTTCAGAGCCTTTTGATTTGTAGCATGTGTCATCTATTTCTGAGAAGCTTCTGTGGGCTGCTGACTACATTGTGTATATTTTGGTATTTGAGTGGAATAGTTTGTAGCTATCTGATCCGTTCAATGTAAGTCATTTAGTTCTGAAGTCTTCTATTTTTTCTGAACAGATCATCTGTCTACTTGAGAAAATGGGGCACTGAAATCTTCCATTGTTGGTTGACATTAATCTTTGCCTTTAATTCAGGTAGTAGACTTTTTATGAAATTGAATGCACCAAAGTTTAGAGCATCTATGTTTAGGAGAATAATATCATGTTGGTTGATTATTACCTTGATTAGGATGAAGTATTCTTTATCTCTTCTGATTAGTTTTGTTTGAAGTTTGTTTTGTCAGCTATTAGGAGAGTGATTCCTGCTTGCTTCCTGGTCCCATTTGATTGGAATAATTTCACCGATTCTTTTACTCTAAGGTAGCACCTATCTTTAAAAATGAGTTTCTTGCTGGGTGTGGCTCTCAGGAGGCAGAGGCAGGTGGATCTCTGTGAGTTTGAGGCCAGCCTGGTCTACAAAGCGAGTCCAGAACAGCCAAGGCTACACAGAGAAACCCTGTCTTGAAAAACCCAAACCAACCCAACTCAACCCAACCCAACCCAACCCAACACAACCCAACCCAACCCAAACCAAACCAAACCAATCCAAAATAACACCCGAGTTTCTTGTTATTTGAGAATTGGAGCTATTAACATATCAAGTTATTGTAAGGTTTGTGTTGATTACAGCCATTGTGTTGTATTGTTGTTGTTGTTGATTGTGTGTTCTCTGTGGTCCTTCGTATTTTAATAATGGCAGCTTCATTTGCTTCCATAGTCTCTCAACTGTGCTTACTCCTCTCTTCAGTATGAAGTACTGCATCCTGTATTTTGTTTATACTTGCGTTGCTTAGCAAAATTTTAAAAAATGTTCTATGTGGCAAAGAAAGGATTTTTTTTCCTTTTCAATTGTGGCAGACAATTTTGTGAGGTACAGTAGCCTAGGTTGGTAGCCGTGGTCTTTAGAAATTTGAATGCATTGCCACAGACTCTCTGACTTTCAATGTTTCCATTAAGAAATCAGCTGATATTTTTTTTATGGAATATCGTTTATATGTGACTTGCGTTTTTTCCTCTTATAGTCTTCAACATTCTTTTTGTTCTTGTTGCTGTTCTGAATACTTAGTATTTGAACTACAGAATGCCATGAAGAATTTCTTTTCTGGTCTTGTTTTATTGGGGTTCTGTGTGCTTTTTGTATCTTAGTTTGGGGAGGTTTTTCTTTTATCATCTTGTTGATGATTGAGTCTACACTATTGATCTTGAGATTCTTCTCCCTCATTTGTTCCTGTAAGACCAAAGTCTTTTCATCATTTCTCACATTTCTTATACATTCCTTACCTTGTTAATTCTTCCCTAATCTTTGCCTTTTTTGGTCTAGTTCACTTACTATGCTATTAGACCTGATAGTCTACATTTTCTTTGACTCTTTCTAGTTGTAAGTCTTCCGTTGAGGTTTGAAGTTGGGTTACTGGGTTTTTTCTTTTCTACCCTTATTTCAGCTGTGACTTCTTCAGTGTTTCCTCATCTATTGAAACCATTTTTTAAATACTAAATCTTCTTTGTTTAAATCAACCTTATGTTTATGTGTTTTTTGGTGGAGGGATGCATCATTTAGGTGTTTATTATCTTTAAGTTTATTAAATTGTGTCCTGTATCTTCTTTCAACTCTTTGCATTCTTTGAACAAATTTATGATTGTTCTTTTAAATTCTGTGTTCATCTAGTGGTTCATTGAGGTAATTCTCACTGGTGAACATTTCTACAGGACTGGTGGACTTTGGGGCAGAAGTCCTTCTTTGACATTTCCTGTTGTTTTTATTTATTTTTTAAAATGAGCTCTGGGCAGGTGGACAGTACACGGTATACAGGCTGGGTTGGACCTGATGGTTGAACATGGCTTAAATGAAATGAAGCCAGGTATGCACTGAAGCATAGAACAGACATTCTGGTGGTAGCCTAGGGTTTGGGCAGCAAATCTAGGGGCTGGGGAGGTGTATGGAAGGTAGGATTAGGTATATTCAGCTGGCTAGAACTTTGTTCAAGATGTGCAAGACCTGGCTAGGCTGAGAGGTTGGATAAAGCATCTATAGGACTTGCAGGCTGTGGGTGGCAGGGGCTGGGCTGTTCTGAGTAGGCCCGAGTGCTGGATGCGAGTCCTGGTATGGTAAGTAAAATGTGAAGGTTGTCATTTTAAGCTTAAAAATTTAGATCTGTTCATGGTCAACAAAGGATTGTCTTTCTGACATCAATGCACCGTTTACAGTTAAATATAATGGACTTTTAAATAATCTTACCCGACAAAGTGAAAAACAGAGTTAAGTAATGAAAAATAGAAATGTTTTGAAAATGGAGGGAAAAGTAAATAATTGCTTTAACTTTCTAAAAATGGTTAAAATTCTGATAGCTACACTAGAGATTTTCTTAAGATTTTCAAACTTTAGTCATCTACCTCCTGATAATACAGACTAAATTTTAATAGCTTTGTTGCATGAATCTTTTTCTGAAATTTCAGATCCTTAGATATCTTGTTTAAGATGAAAAGGCATTCTATTAAAAAGAGTAAGAGACAGAATTAGAAAGGAGTTGATTGGGGGGCCATTCTAAATGCCTAAATAAAATCTAAATCTTGTTGTAATTATTCAGAAAATTTAATGTGTGTGAAAACATTTTCTTTTATAATGAAGCCATTTAAACAATGTTCATTTTAGAGAACACTCAGGTTTTTTTTTTTTAAATTCTAAAGCTTTCATTGTTTTCTGTTGTAAGCAACAATGACATTGAAAATCAGGAACAGACTTGCCAAAGATTATCTCTGCACTTTAAAGTCAGCTAAGGAGCAAACTTGCTTCCCTTTGCTATATAAGGTAAGGTATTTATGAATTCAATAGCTATAAAATGTCATCGAAAAATCATATAATATTTTAAACAATGGAGGCAAATCTTCTTTTACACCAACTCCTTTATCCCAATTTGTGTTAACCCTGTCTTTTGAGTACTGAACACATGCCACGCAGATAATGCCGTGGGAAAGCGTGGCTTCTCACCTTTGTAACCCAGTGCATGACCTCAGCTCCTAGACTTGGATGCTTCCTCTTCTGAGAAGCTCACACAATCATTTAACAAACCAATGCAAAGGCAGAGGCTTGATGCCGTTATGGAAGAAAGTAGGACCACAGTTACATTTAAAATGTTAGAAGGCTTGGTATTGTTTGCCAAGGGAGGAAGGAACATGGTGAATAAAAAGTGATGGGAACAACAACAACAACAACAACAACAACAACAAAAAAGCAAAATTTAGAAAAAATCAAGGAAAAGGCAAAGAGTATTTTTTTTTAAGTGAGAGGAAAACGTAAAGACGTGGCATGGCGATATCTATCAACCTAACAACGAGCTAGCAGAAAAGTCATAAGAGGAAAACGATAGTTATACAGAAAGTACAGAAATTTAAGAGACTTTGAGGAAAGCCAGATGTAGGAGAATAAAAGCACAAACACCCAACATTGGGCAATGAGAGAGAAAAATCTAGTAAAACGGTAAAGTGAATCTGAGCCAAAAATACAACAAAGGTTAAAATAATGTTTGTTTTGATTAGCCTTAATAGCAGAAAAGGGCCTTGTAGTCTTCTTATAGTTTTTCATCCAAATACAAAACATAATTTTTATAGCCAGTTCTATAATGCCCAGGACAGCCACCCCTAAAACTTTCTTCTTTTACATTTGGGATTCGAAAGTGAGTTTTGAGAACGTAACTACTGTATATTTTCTTGAGTGAGCAGAGATGAGATATTTTCAGATATATAACATTTGCAAGCAATGTACTCTTGGCCCTAAAACATGGACAAATATAAGTTGGCATAACATTGGTCTTATCACACGGATGGAGAGGGGCTGAAAACAAGGAGGCTGCCTGCCCGGAACAGTAGGTATGTGTTCTGCCTGCAGGCAGAGAGATTAAATGACGCTTCGGGGTCCTCTCTAGTCTTAAAATGACCATTAAGATTATAATCTGGAAATGCTTCGTTTTCCAGCTGGTGGACCAACTGGCCTTTCTCTGCTTTGAGAAAGATAGTTTTCAATTATTTGCATTGATTAGGGAAATAGTGGCATAGGATGAATAAACCAGCATGTTGGGTAAGTTAAAATAGAATTTTATTTTTCTTTGAAGGGCCTTTGAAGCTGTAGTTAAGTGGTGCTTAAGAAGTTCTGAACAGAGATGTCTTTTCAGATTAAGCAAGTTCTTTGGTATCCCTGACTTTATCAAGTCTATCTTCATTTATAGGCCAGTGTGGAGACTTGAATATATTTAAGAAGTATTTTTTGGGATTAGGTTCAGAAAGCAGTGCCAGGCCCAAACACAGCCCTTCCCCAACTTTTTTCATGTTCTATTTCTTTCCCTTTTCTCATTTCCAATATATTACCTGACTCCTGGATAGAGCCATGGTACCTGAGAGACAGTGTGCTCATCACCAATATTTGGGCGTTCAAGTATTCACCAGAAGTAATTGGTAAAGACTTCTTTCAAAAGAGCTGCTTGTACAGCTCCAACAAAGTAATAGTAGAAACAGAATTTTCTTTGTTTTTTGAGTTTTGTTTTTTGGCATTCAATGTGATTTTAAATTTATTCTCTGTATTTTTTTATTAAACATTTTTTATTTTTTACACATACATTTATATTATTACACATATATACAATAAACTGCCTATAGAAAGAAGAACAATACACAATCAGGAATTAAATAAATGTTATATTCTTAGTGTTTTGGCTATTTGTATTTGGCAGCCTCGAAGAAAACATCTTTCCTATCTTGTTGCATCTACAATTCTGAATGTAAATCAATATCTATTATATCTCATAATTATTGACTTAAAACATCTATCTAGACCTAAAACATCTTAACCCCTAAACAACTAAGTTTAATTGTAAAACTAAACTATCTGCTCTTCAACCCCATCAGAGACTTGAGAAGAAATAAAATTGATTACCTGAGTATACTAGCAGTGCAGGTTAGTAGCTTTCCAAATGAGATGTCAGAGACAGTTTTCTACCTGAATAGTTACCCAAAACTCTCTAACATTGGAGCATCTTCTTCAGCCTTCTGGCCCAACATATCTGACAGATATATTTGTGAGGTAGGAACTATTGAGGACTTGCTCACCCTGTCTTGGCAGAGTTTGGCCGTTGACTCTGCCTGCATCCAAGCTTGCCATTTTTTAGGCAGAATTCTGTCTGTGGTAGAAATGAGGACATTATCCCCAGTGTCTTATTTGCCACATTTGAAGCCATTTCCATAAGGAGGTTCATTGATGCTCATCATCCTCTTTGAGGTAGGCTGGGTGTTGCCAGGAGTTAACCTGTCTCATTGTCAGTGAATCTTTAAAATAATAAAAACATTGTGAGATGTCATATTCTGCATGTCTCTGGGGTTTTCGAAGACCTTATCTAATTATTTTACCTTATCTTTCTATAGAATCATATCTATCTTTTGCACCTAAGATGTATATTCTTGTGATAAAAATAGACTAGTAATTGATACAACCATGATTTATTCAACTAGCAATTAACATGTATAATTTACTTATCCTAAACAGTCTGCAATAGGACGTTCAAAATATTGGAATTAAACCTTGTATTATATTTGTGTTATATGGGTACAACACCTCATATTAGAGGAGAAATATATCTAATGTGTGATGAATAACCTTACATTTGAATTCTATACCAATATACCTAATATTAAAGTTATTTTGCATCTATATACAAAATTCTATACCAATGAATTAAAAGTAACCTTGTAAGTGACAACTGAGGCATTAAGTTGAGGGGTAGATTCACTAATCTATTTTTTGTTCTATCTTCCCTATATATTTCTATATTCCTCCTTCTTTCTTTTCAACCCCTATTTCCAAACTTAACAATGGGAGATAAGAGAGACAATCCCGGAGTCCAACCTTCAGAATTTTCAATAAAGTCCAACCAGTAATGTTATCCTTGGAAAATTTAAAGAGAGGAACTTCACAGTGATGGTGACTTTAGATATATTTAAACACACTAGCAGTTATGTCTCAAAAGCTTGCTAATTAAATAAAAGTGCTGCCAAGAACTGACACGGTGTGCCACAGTAAAAGTAATAGGCTATTTTGTAAAATAAAGTTTCTTGGAGGAGTTATGTTAGCCTACTAAAAATCTTGGTGACCAGTGGTTCATGGAGTCCTTTGCTGAGTCGTGCAGTAAGCCTAGTGATGCAGTTGTTCCATTGATAACTGTAATTTTTCATGTTCCTCTGGTCCCATGCTACATCTGCCTTGGTCTGTGTTCAGAGTCAACTCAACACAAAGCTGAGTCCTTACAATGGTACAATGGTAGATTATTATTATTGACCCTGTCTGTTGTTATTTTCCTTTTGCACATTACGTTCTAACTGTACCAGGTTATTTTGTTGTTTCTCAAACACATCAAACATTCCCTCCCTGGAAAGACTCGCACATGACCTTTTCTCACCGTTTTCCCATTAAGATGACACGTTCCTTAATCTTCTTATGTAAAAGAATTAGGTTCACCTCATTTGTGATTCCTTTCATTGTGTTTGTAGTTTCTCTGTGACAATTGCTGATTTTCTGGGGGCAGAGTTTTACTTGGCTACTTGTATATCTACAACGGAAAGGACAATGTGTGTCTATGTGTATAGTAAATGCTCTATAAATATTTATTGAATAAATGAAATCAAGATATTTATATGTGAAGCCCAAGTGAAAATTTATCATTTATTAAATATTTTTTTTCTGGTCCCACCTATGAGAATCTGTAAGACACATAGGAGAAGCTGCGCATTATTTCAGTGTTATAAGATGCAGGTCACATGGCTGAATTTGAAATTCCAAGTCACAACTGTGTGATTCATAGGTGTTACATATCCTGTGAGGTAATATTTTTTGTTAAGGTTGTGGAAGGTATGAAAGTTTTTTTAAAAGAAGCCTGGGTAGCAGAGACAGGTAGTGTATAATGGTCCCAGGATGACCCAAGGTAGCATTGTAAGAAACAGAATCTTAGTGGAACAAGGAAGCGAAAATAATAGCCCAAGACAAAGCAGTATGTACACGTACAGAGCCAAGGCTTGCAAGTATTACTGTGTGGTATAAAGCCAGAAGTAACTAGGTAGCATCAAAGTGGTTCATGCAAAATAGGACATTAGAAGCATTGGTGACTATCTTTGATGTGCGGATGTGTGATCTGTGGGTGAACTTGAAGCATTACGAGCGTTACGAGTCAGAAACGCAGTTGTCAAGATGTACCCAAGGAACAGTGTCTCTACAGACTCTATGATGAGAAATGTCTATCCTTACAGAAGCATGTGCTTTTTCATATTGCTCCGTCTGGCAGTTAAGGGCCATCCTACCTGTTTGCTAACATTCAGAGTGATCTTATTATTCAGCTTCACCTTGTTTCTTTGTTGTGGTTATGCCACATATTTAGGCTCTTTTATGGTTATGAATCTTGCTTTCCAGATCCCCTTTCCCATAATGTAATAAATTTATATTTTATGACCTTGTTGGTCTAACAGAGAATGTGTTAATATATATGTATATATGAAACTGTTTTCTTTTATTTAACAGTTCATTGTTTAGATTTGATCTTAAAAGAAAAGAAAAATTCTCCTAGGCTTAAAATATCCTGGAATACAGATACCACATCTGTTATGACTAATCTATAAGTTATTCCTGGTTTATCAGCTATCTCAGGCTGTGGATTTTCTGGGCAAGATTGACGCCCGTTTATAGCGTGTGATGGTCTCCAGCCACAGTCAGTCCTTGACTATATGGTGTATCTAAAAATCTCTAGAGATAGTGCTATAGATTTCCTGACAAAGACATCCAACGTCCACGCTTAGCCCTGAAACTCGTCATGTTGTGAAACTCTCAGTTCTTACAGTTACAAACCTTTGTGACAGCGTCTTCGTCAATAACTCTCCCAAGATAAGTAAGAAACAAAAGCGTAACAAGATGACTTCGATTCCTGGAAAAATGTGTGAACTAGCGAAATTAATGTTACTGAAGAAAAATGTTCAGCTTCCTAGAATTGCTGAAAAAATGTGTAGCTGTGGCAGCAACAATGGTGATAATTGGTCACCAGCATCATCCGGCCACCATATACTAAATTCCCACCATTTTTCAACCACTATAGTCACTTAGCTCCAACTTTTTCACAAATGAATCCTAGTATGTAATTGCTATTGTTGGTCATAATTAATGGATGAAGAAATAAAAACATTATTAACAATGAACTTTTTCATAATCACAAGACAAGACCAGCACCCAGATGATTTTTGTACAATGACATGATATATGTTTTGTAACCTCACTTATTTGCCTTTTGTTTTCTGCAGATTTCTTCAGGGCTATGGGAAAATTTTGCAGAAACTTGGTAAATTTTGGTCAGGGCTATGATGACACAGTGGGAGAAAACTCCATTGGGAACTGCCATGCGCATGAGACCTTTGAGAGTGCTGTAGGGACCTGTCAGAATCTGATGATTTAATTTTCTTTTTCTTGACTAGTTGTAAATTTGCTGAACAGAGAGAGAGAGAGAGAGAGAGAGAGAGAGAGAGAGAGAGAGAGAGAGAGAGAGAGAGAGAGAGAACAACCCATTTCTTTCATCATTTCTCAGTCTTGCCTTGGCTCCAAAGTTGTCTTCTTCTTCTTCTTCTTCTTCTTCTTCTTCTTCTTCTTCTTCTTCTTCTTCTTCCTCCTCCTCCTCCTCCTCCTCCTCCTCCTCCTCCTCCTCCTCCTCCTCCTCTTCCTCCTCCTTCTTTTTCTTCAATTTGGGGGAAGTACTGTTAGAAATATTTTCCTTAACACGTGACTTTTTTTTTTTTGGAAAGCATGTACTTAATGAGAGACTAAGATGTGTATGTCGCTCTGGTGAATCCCAGAAGGGATGGGTGGGCTGTGCTAACGTCACCATGCTCTGGATCCATTCTGTTCAACAGATACAGTGCAACTATAGGGTTGCTAAAACGTTTCTACTAGTCACATAAGAAAATAAAAAGGAACAACGACTTTAAACAACATTTGTTCATTTGATTTAGTGTGTGTGTATGCAGATATGCAATTTCCGAGGTGCACATGCACACATAGGCTCCCTTGCTTCCGCTCTACTGCACACATAGACTTGCGAGCCTTACAAGTCCTGGGATTGGAGATGCGCACTACTACGTCTGGGGATCCTTCAGATCAAACTCAGGTCATCAAGCTGGCATGCAACAAATATTTTATTTTAAAGATTTATTTATTTATTAGTATGTATACAGTGCTCTGCCTGCATGTACACCTGCAGGCCAGAAGAGGGCATCAGATCACATTATAGATGGCTGTGAACCACCATGTGGTTGCTGGGAATTGAACTCAGGTCCTCTGGAAGAGCAGTTGGTGACCTTAACCTCTGAGCCATCTCTCCAGCCCCATTTTTTAAAATATCTATTTGTGTCTGTTTGAAATCTGTGCCTATCTAGAGACAAGATGTGACCCTTTTCTTTAAAGGTTTTATTTATTTTATTTATTGCATATGAGTGCTTTTACAGAAGAGGGCATCAGATCTCATTATAGATGGCTGTGAGCCACCATGTGGTTCCTGGGAATTGAACTCAGGACCTCTTGAAGAGCAGGTGGTGCTCTTAACCACTGAGCCATCTCTCCAGCCCCACAGCAAATATTTTTAGGCTCAGCCATCTCTCCATCCCTAAGAAATGAATTTTAATAATGCATTTCAGGTTAGTCTACCATTTTAACATGTAACTAGACTAAACTTATTAACAAGATAACTTACAATTTCTTTTTTTTTTTTACAAGATTTTCAAATATTAGTATATATTTTATGGCCATACTACACTACATAAGTCACGCCAACTTCTCACTAACTACTAAATCTAATTTACTATGTCACAAAAATAATAGCTGGAAGAGTAGGTCCAAAGGCTTAACCTCTTTCATTCTACCTTTAAAAACTTTCTGATTAAATGCAAGTTTTCAAATTAAGTTAAAATTTATTTCATTTACTAAAATGTTTAAAAATTACATTTATTTATTTACCTAACACACGCATGCATGCACGTGTGTGTGTGTGTGTGTGTGTGTGTGTGTGTGTGTGTGTGTGTGTACTCATTTGAGTTCGCAGGCCACACACATGTCAGAGGATGCATGTGCAGGTTAGAAGACATGTTGTGGGAGTTCAGTCTCTCACTTTTTAATGTGGGGCTCAAGGATGAAACTCAGGTCACCAAACTTGGCAGCTGAGCCTTTACCTGCTGTGTCATCTCACCTGCCCCTTAAATTCAATTTATGTTAATTACAATTATATAAAATTTAAAGAGTTGCTTCCTCAGATGGACTCATCACATTTCAAGGTCTCAGTAGCCATTCATGGCTGGTGAGTATTTTATTGGACAGCACTTATAACTTCTAAATGATTATATCTCTTTAACAAATTTTAGCAAAGAAGGCATTATTCCATGTCATGATTCGTATTTTGCGTACAAGGGATATTTTCTGGATTCATGATGATGATAGTCCACCCAGTTGCTATAAGTCAGATAGATGCTTTTGTTCTTTTGTGTGAATGCTGTAAGAGCAGAGGGCAGTTCAAAGTAAAAATAGCTACGCCTTTAAAATGTTAAATGTATTTTTAACATTGTTAAAGTATTCTACGTTCTCCTCTCTTATTTGACGTTATTTTTCTACTTTCTACATTTAGAAATAAGAAAAAAGAAACAATTATAAGGGGATATAAATCAAAATGGATTTAGAATGTTTCTCAACTGCTCTCAAAATCTTTTACATGCTAGTGGTAATCTCGAGCCATTAGTAACATAAATATTATCCATTACTAGAAAATGACAGATGTGAAAAAATATTTTCTTAGCTGTTATTCTTTGGGGTTTTGCCAAATGCTACTTTGGGTTTTTTTTGGGGGGGGGGTGATGTTATGAATATATCTGCTCTGTGATTCATGCCTTTGGTGATAAATCTCCCTGGATGATCTTCAAGACGGGAGTCAGGGTTATAGGAGACTTGACACAGGATGCCTCACATGATGTGGCTGCCTTGCCTGGCCTCAGTGGATGAGGATGAGCTCAGTCCTGATGGGCTGGGTTGGTGGGAGGGGTCCCCTTTTCTTAGGATGAGGGGAGAGGGGACAGGAGGAAGACAGTGAGAGGAAAGGACCAGGAGGGAAGGGGGGAAGGGGCTAAGACTGTGATATAAAATGAATGTATAACTTAAAAAGAAATATAAAAATAATTAAAAAAGAAAGTATGCCAGATACACGTAGAAGGAGATGGTTATGGCAGTTCACATAGTTATTGAAAATTAAGAAGAAAAATTAAGGAGGAGGATAAAATGTAAAACTAAAGGCTCTATAGGGCTAAATTGTATTAGAGGGATGAAGATTCATAAAATTCTGCTATGTTAAGATTCAAGATGCACTTACCAGTGTGTGCTCAGTGAGCCAGCTCCATTAGTAAGAAAGTTTGAAGAGTAGATTTTGACATACAGAGTTCTAAGAAACTGTCGAAAGTATTTTAACTATGAAGTGGGGGAAATTTTGTTGTCTGATTTGTGTAGAAACTCTCTAGATAATAGTCATCTGTGTACGCAAAAGTCTGTAGCCACCGAACAGCAGGTTCCAGTGCCTCTTTCTGGCCCACGACGACCTTTGTTCTTACTCCAGATCCACTGCGCTCGCCTACTTTAGTTTTTGATAAAAGTGAAGCCATGCAGTGTTTGCCCCTCAATACCTGATATATTTTTTTTCTCACAAGGTCAGTAAGCTTTATCCTACAGTAGCATATGATAGGATGACCCAGGGGGCCTGCACAAACTGCTGCACCAACCAAGGACAATGCACACAGTAAACCTAGACCACCTGCTCAGATCTAGCCAAGGGACAGCTCATTTTCCATGGTTGTGGGGAGAGTGGAGACTGCCTCTGACATGACCTCTGGTGCCCCATATTTGACCACTTCCCCTCGGTGGGGAGGTGGCACTCAGAGGAAGGGTAAGCAGGCTACCAAGATGAGACCTGATAGGCTGTGACCATATGGTGGGGGAGGAGGTCCCCTTCTGTCATAGGTCTATGAGAGGGGAATAGGGTGAAAGAGGGAACAGGGAATGTGAAGGTACAAGTGAAGGGATAACAGTCGGGATGTAATCTGAATGAATTATTAAAAAATAAAACCAGATGATACGTAAGTAATATTAAAAGCAGAAAAAAGATCTGGAAAATTTCAAATGAGCTGTCTTTATGTGTGCTGACTACCCCCCCCCCCCCGGCTTCCTGAAATCTGTAAAGCTCCTGTAGTAAATATTTTTCCAGTTCAGCTACTATGTTTGTAACCATCCTGACTTTTCCTTGGTGGCTCTTATTCTCCCTTATGTTATGTCTCTATGCTGATATTCTTTTTTTAAAATTTGTGTATAATTTTCCTGAGCATACTCACTGGTCATCACTATAATGGCTGCTTTAGATTTACATAAAACAAGAACCTCATCTCTTTGGGTTTAGTTTGGGCACACATGTTGGTTCAGTTGTTTGGGCCTTTTTTTTCCCCTGTTGATTTTCATTGTAACCTTTTGCAGATACCCCTGTGTTTTGGAACCAGCCATCTCTTCCAGTCTTTTTAAATAGACTTTATATATAGAACAAGTTCCATAAAGAGAATGAATTACTAACCAGCTTGGCTACAAGTGCTGTAGATACCTCAGAGTTCTCCTATGGGTGTGTCATGGCTACACTTGTGTGTGTAGATTTCTATTCAAAAGGATTTTTAAAGGGGGGACTTTTTTCTTTTTGTCCAATTTAGCACATCTTATTTTAATTAAAACAGCCTAATTTTAATATCAGGAATTCTACTTCTATACATAGTAGAAGAGTAGGAGTGGAGATCTACCTTCCACATTAAACAACTGTAAAGACAGAGAAAACATAAAACAGCAGTTCTTTTAGACACCAATAACTTGACAATGATTCCTAAGAGAAGGAACACAAACAAATTGAAATTTATGAGTATCTGTATATAGTAAATCTTTTAAGAAAGAATGTAGAAAAAACAGGGGCACTTGAAGGTGGCAATAGAAGCTACTACATTTTAATATAGAAAGAAAACTAAGCCAAAATTATAGCCTCAATGATCCATGGATTAATAACACATAGCCTAGCATAAGCGTTTTATCAATCTTAGAAAAAAAAAAAGGAAATGGGAAAATATCCAATGAAATAATAGTGAAAAATTTCCAAAGTATGGTACAAATTATGAACCCAAGGTTCAAGAATTCCAGTTAAATCCAGACAGAAGAACCATGATGAATAATGTGGTATTACAACACACCCAACCCAGGAGCTGAGCCTTGTGTGAGTCTTAGTAGTCTTTTGTTTGACTTGTACTGAATATTAATTTTCCAGCTTCCTGAAATACTTATTTTTGGTATCTCCCTTGTAGATTGATCATTACTCCCCTGTCTATGAGCACTGAGATCTTTTAATTGTTAGGACCGTATCATTCAATTGAAGTGCTTTAATGCTATCATTTATACAAATATACTTTTGTTCTGTTTTCTGAATGTGAGCTCTCCACTTGTTAGATTATAATGACTCGTTGTTCTCCTTTTTATTGGTTCTTTGAGATTTTCATGGAGTGACTTTTGATCGCACTCACTTTCTCTCCCTCAACTCCTCTCAGATCCACTCCATCCCTTTCTACTCAACTTTCTTTCTTTCTTTTTTTTCTCTCCATGAAGTCTGTGTGTACTGCCTCAACATTTTTACGTATGTCATTTTCCACTGGAGTATGGTCAACTTATTAGGAACTATATTCTTAGAGAAAACTGACTCTTCCTTTTCCCACAGCTAATATTTGCCAATAGCTCTGTAATTATGGGTAGATCGTTATGCCCAACTGCCCTTCAATGATGTGACTTTGTCATCTGCCTGGGGCTTGCCCAAGTAATGTGCATGGTGTCACAACTACTGTAAATTCACATGTACAAATTCCGTGCTACATTCAGAAGAAACAATTTGTTGGTCATATGCCACTATGACTCTTACACTCACTCTTTCCACTCTGTCTTCTAAAATGACCCCCGAGCCTTGGGGGAAGGGGGCTTTATATATGTTCCATTTAGGGCTGAGTGTTTTTTAGCCTCATACTCTTTGCACCTTGACCAGTTGTGGGACTTGTATTGATCATTATCTACTGCGATCAGAAGACTATTTTATGAGTTTTCAGAATTGTCATAATCTGATAAGTTATTCAGAGTTGGTTTAAAATTAGGTCAATTTAGCAGAATGAGAGTAGTAGTTTCTTTCTCAAGGCCCATCTAGCCATATGTTTTAAGTTCAATAATGGTGTCAGATATGGGTTTCATCTCGTAGAATGGGACTTAAATCCAGTTATCCAGTTAGAAAGTTCGCGACGCCTGTGATGCTGTTGCATTTGTGGGTATGTCTTACCCACTTACTCAGTTATTAGTGCATCTCTCAGAGCTCACAGCTGACTATGGTTGTCAATTACTTTTTTCTTCTGGTAGACTGCATAGTCCTTTCCAGCACTATGAAAATTATCCAGCAAGAATGAATCTTTCAGGTGAGTGTCGGCTTCATTTCTCCTTGTCCTACAACTCAAGTACGAAGTGTCTTCAGAAAGAGCATGGCCCAAAACTTCAATTCTTTCCAGATTGAGTTTTTGTAATTTTTAAACTAAAACTAATTAATATCAGGATGGTAATACTAAGAGAAGCCCTGTTTTGGTTAGTTTGGACTGCTGTAAGAAAATACCTTACACTATGTAGACAAAGAAATTATTGCTTATGATTTCAGAGGTTAGAAAGCCCAAGAGATTCTGTGTCTGGGGCAATCTCTCTGCTTACAAATGGCATCTATTGTTTGCAACTTTACAGACATGAAGAGACAAACAAGTTTTCTCCAACCTCTTCAGCACCAACACATTGGGGATTATATGTCAACATATGAATTCTGTGAACACAAAAATGATTCTGTTGAACTGGAAGCTAAGTCTTCTCTCTGGCCCCTTTGGACCCCTGAGATCTCTGAATCAGCGCTGAAACCAGTTGCAGTATGGGTTGCATTGCATACAGGGTAGTAAAAATTATTTAAGAAAATATATATTTATTTATTTTACATATATGAGTGCTCTATCTGTATGCCAGAAAAGGGCATCAGATCCCAGGATAGATGATTGTGAGCCACCATGTGGTTGATGGGAATCGAGCTCAGGAAAAGCTCTGGAAAAGCAGACAGTGCTCTTAACTACTGAGCCATCTGTCCAGATTAAAAATATTAGTAGAAATAGAAATAGTACAAAATCATAGAAGGAATATCTGCTATGATAAGAATAAAGTGATTTCTCTTGCACAAGGAAGTGGCCTGTCAGCAGGCTGTGGCCTATTAACTCTAGGAAACGGTTTCACACCAGCGTCCTAGTGTTGCCTCTGTTGACGTCAGGTTGGGGATCACTAGTGGCTAGAGTTGGGCCAGTCTCTGTGAATGGAAGTCCATGCTGCTTTGGTTCACCATGGTGCCTCCTTATATTAACCCATTCAACAATGACAACGGTGCCTGGAGAATGAGGTTGACTGTCACAGAATGGGACCCCAGTCAAATTTTTCTGTTTTTCTTTTGTAAATCTTACTTAGTTACTTGTGGATTAGGTGATGCTCATTTACTGAGGGTAGGTAATCTGCTGCATATTCTGATCAAATGATCATCTTACAGTTGCCCCAATAGCTAATGTTTTATCTTCTTTTGGTTGTTATCCAAACGAACATATAAAATTAACACTTAAGATGACATGAAAATTTAATTGCCCACTAAATTAAATCTAAATTAAAACACTAATCTCAGGTCTGTATTTGGGAGGCACTGTTTGGTAAGACATGGTCATAAATTTTAGGCCACTTGTTATTTATTGAGTCTTATGAATATCACCTGAAATGCTTCTAAAAAACTTTTAGCTGTCAAAGTAAAAAACCACAAACTTCTGTAATTATTTAGCACCTAAATATATGATGAAATTAATCATTTTACTTCAGACTTTCCAGGAAAAGATTAAAATCAGTATCCAAATATAACTGAACTGACAGGCTTCTTAAGACATATGACACAGGGTCTTCACATTTTTCATTGGTGTCTACGTTTTCCCGAGGGTCAGGGTCTAATCTTAGTTATCTGAGGGAAAGCTACTTCATGACATTTGTTAAAGGTCATGTTTTGTTTTGCTCAGGGTTGGGTTACCTAATCCTCACAAAAGTTACCACCACCACCACCACCACCACCAGTGAGAAAACATTATTGACTAGCTAATTTGATCAATTCTAGGGAAATTGAAAAGAGAAAATAATGAGTTGAATCTGTCACAATCACAGCGGCCTATTTAATGAAGACACAGATCACGGCTGATAGTTGCTCCAGTTATGTCACGAGACTCTGCCACAGCCTGTTCTTTCAGTGGTGTGACAGGGACCATTGTTTTATTGAAATAACTTAGAGGATCAAGAGATGCTAACTATGGCTACTGAAAGTACAGTTTACACTTCCCCCTATATTTCTACAGTTGATTCCCAGAATGTCACAGTGGCCATCCTGGACAAGTTTTGTAGCAACTATTGGGATTGTTTGAAGGCATTTGTCCTCCCCCTCCTCTTCCTCTTTTTTACCTCCTCTTCCTTCTCCTCCTTTTCATCCTCTTTCTTCTCTTTCTCTACTTCTTCTTCATCATCTTCTTCCTTCTCCTCTTATCCCTTCATCTTATGCTTTCTTCTTGTTGAAACACAGTATCTTTGGTCAAGAGGGTGTTATTGTGGTTGGGAAAATCTTAACTATTAACATTTTTCACACTGGCAATGTCCACAAAATAAATTGGCTTGATTGTTCCATTTCAATTTTCTGACAGTCACTGATTATTTATATGGATCCTAAAATTCTTTCTTCTGACCCACAAGGAAACTGTTTTTTGGGATACTCTCTTACAACAGCCTGGAAGTGAGTCCAGATGCCTCACATTGCTCTGATTATGTGCCTCAGTGCATTTATGAATCTGGATTTATTAAGAATACCAAGACATTGAAAAATTTAGTTGTAATATTTAAAGATCTTGTAAAAATGTTATAACCTCTAAGGAGAACACTTAAATATATCATAAAAAGTGTAAGGGGTGTGAGAAAGTCTAATCAAAACACACAGATACATAAAATTTAGAAGATAAAAATAAAATACAACAAAGTTTTCTTTGCGTTTACTCTATACCAACAATTCAATGATACATTTTCCTTTCAACACTTGTTTTCTGACTTTCATAATTTAGCTTAAAGTTATTTTTTTTTAAAAAGGTAAGATAATAGAGTAGAAGTGGGCTGTGTGTGAAGTGCTAAGACTTCTCGGAGTGAAAACAACTAAAGAAGACAGAAAGAGGCGCGTCTTAAGAAATGAACACAGACGGCAATGGGATATGAGAAGTGGAGAGAAACGGACATGGCGCACGCTGGAAAGAAGCTAACTGAGCACAGCAAAGCTTTAAAAGAAGTTTGAACTATAGTAGCCCTTGGACTTGACTTCCACACTCCCTCTTCCTGCCTGGAAGCTCTGCAAAAACAAAAGAAACAAACAAACAAAACAAAACAAAAAACCCACAACAACCTGTCTTTGCCTCACCTGCTGACAGTATGTCCAAGTTGTGGACAAGCAGAACACAAAGAAAGTTGACTGTCAAATTCTGCCAGGGAAAGGTAGATAAGTCCTTCATAATTCCTGATTCACAGGAAAAAACATCTCTTAGACATTCTGGGCCAGTAGGTGACCGGCCTGGCCATTGATGCCTGATGGTGCAATATTGACACTAACGTCTTGGGAGTAAGCAACATCTGTCTGACTGATTGAAGCTTTGTTCAGTGTGAGGGGACTTATGTGTGGTACTGCCATCTAGCCAAGAACTTGTGGCTGAAGAGGACATCTACTCTACAGGATAAATATGAGAATGTATACAGAAACATAGAGATAAAACCAAAATATCGCTCATGGCCCCTGAGTTATGATGGTACAGCCCATTATGCTGTTCTGCATGTTGCTGCTAAGAGCTTGGGATATGGCTAGTCTGAAATAAGGAGGACTGCCTGTATAAAATGTTCATAAAACATCATAGACTTAGTTTGAAAAAATATAAAAGAATACAAAGTGCTCTACCACTATTTTATGTATTGATTGACGTGTGAAAGTAATAATTTAAATGCATTGGTTTAAGTATATTAACCTTATTCACTAAAACACATTTTTTTCTATCAATTTTTAGAGACATTAGAAAATTAAAAATTATACATGAGAAAAATTTTAAAAAATTATATATGTAGCTTGAATCAAGCTTCACCTGGTTTGGACAGTGTTGGCTTATAATGCATGCACGTTATAGCATAACACATAAATGCATTATAATATATATTAAAGAAAATGAGGCCATGAATTTGAGAGAGATTGAAGAAAGGGAGATGGGAGGGCCTTGAAGGAGGAAGAGGAAATGAGTGTGAGGGGAATATAATTATGTTTTAATTAGAAAATAATTAAAATCTTAAAAATGTTATAGGCGGGGAAGATGGCTCAGTGTGTGTGTGGGTGGGGGGGTTAGTGGTGAAACTTGCTGTGTAGTCACAAAGGCCTGGGTTTAAATCCTCCCAGAATCTACACAAAAAGCTTAAGGTGACAGCATGTGTCTGTAACCTCAACAATGAAGGCAGAGGCAAGTGGATATTGAGGTAGTGCTGGGTAGCCAGGCTGCTCAGAACAAGAGAATATGCATAGTTCAGTGAAGACACTTGCCTCAAGGCAAAAGATTTTCAAGGATGGAAGAAGACACCAAGTGCACTGCTCTGACCTCCACATACGTATGCCACTTACTCACCAACACACTGATATGCATACAACACCACACACACACACACACACACACACACACACACACACACACACATACACATACATACAGGCATACAGGCATACAGGCATATACACCAACCCCACAGATTTGTGATTCAACTGTGTTTTGTTTTTTAAAGATTTATTTATTTATTATTTATGCAGTATCCTGCCGGTGTATGTGCATGCAGGCCAGAAGAGGGCACAAGATCTCATTGTAGATGGTTGTGAGCCACCATAGGGTTGCTGGGAATTGAAATCAGGACCTTTGGAAGAACAGACAGTGTTCTTAACCTCTGAGCCATCTCTCCAGCCCCTCAACTGTGTTTTAATAAGCTTTTTTTTCAGAAATAAGATTACCAGGAACATTTCCTAATGCAGCTAAGTGTTCTTCTTAGATACCATTTATTTTAAAGCACTTAATAGCATTCTTTTTATCCCACTGGAAGTAGGGCATTAAGTCAACCAATTCCATACTGGGGGCATTAATGTTGTTCCCAATGTTAAGTATATGATGGTACAATTGTATGTAACTTTTTATCTGTATTGTTAGGAAAACATTCACAAAAGTGAAGTTACTGTGAATGTTTTGAACATTTTAAAGTCTGTTATTAGTTAGGGTCAAATTTCCCTTGGAATGAGGGTTAAAGGTGATTTTCCTCAGTCTTTCAGTGTCCTTTTTCTCTATCTTCTTCAGTTTTTCTAAGGAATTTAGATTGGTTTTAGAGAAGCAACTACTTCAATTTCATCTGAAATAGTTAAATTATTTATTTATTTATTTTTTAAAAATGGCTTATATTTTTGGAAAAAACCTTATAGTCTGCAAGAGGTGGGAGTTATCTGATATACCATGTAGTGGCTTGAAATTATTTTGGGTGCAAGTCCTATAGGTGGCATATTCTGTGGAACAGTTAAGCCAAGTCCAATCCCCTACAAAAGATTTCATATTTCTAAAAATATATTTAAAGCGATTGGCCTTTCAAGTTGGTAGTTTGGACTATTCTTTGTTGTTGTTATTGTTTTGTTTTGAGACAGGGTTTCTCCGAGTAGCCTTGCTTGCCCTGGAACTAGCTCTGTAGAACAGGCTCGTCTCAAACACAGAGATCCGCCTGCCTCTGCCATGATTAAATGTACCATCACACCCCAGCTGGTTGTTTCGATTTCAAGTAACTACTTCCTTCACTTTTTCTGTCATATTTTATTCAGTAACATTCCCCCCTCCCCCCCACCACTCTGAACTCTCTAGCAAAAATGTCTTTAAAACCTCTTCTTTCTATTATGTGCAATATAAACAGCGCCGCAGTGGAGTTCATGGGCCGCTCGAGTGATATTTACACCAGTGGGTTCACTGAACAGCAGAACACGCTGTTTCTGTCACATCAGATGCTGGCCAATCTGATAAGTGTGCCTAACAGCTCTGCTGTGTCAGTGACTCTGACCTACTCTGGTGGACATTTCTCCTAGCTGTGAGCGGAGGCAGCGTCACAGTCGGGCTTGGCTGTCCTGGCCTGTTCTCCCTACTGCTTTGCCTAAGGTCGGATTTACTCCTCAGGCACCGTGTGCTCCACAGCTGGCAGGTGTTGGCTGTAGTCCAGGCTGAACCATGTTTAGAGCGCGTGGAATGCAGGCGCATATTGTGCAGTATCCTCGCTGCCTTTGATTTCTCTTTGTCTGCCTTCGTGAATGTTCCAACTTATTTTGGGCAACTTGAAGTTGAAAATTACCGTCTTTGAGGTAGGGACGCGGGAAGAGGACCAATCACTGCAAAACAAAAACAGCGACAACGGAGTAGTTTCCAACAGTAGCATCGTTGTGTGTTTGTGCACATATAATTTTAACTGTTTTGTTACAAATTCAACCGGTTATGGGGGTTCCTAATGATTTTGTTGTAACTGCATGAGATGAGCAGAGGACAGAAAGATACCGGTGAAGGATACCTTTGGCCAAAATATTTGGCACGCACGCCGAGGTTGCCAGGCTGTCTTCTTGCATTTCTTCGCTGTTCTCTAAACGCTTTTCTTTGGGGGGCATTAATTATGTACAGCTAGCTATAAGCTTTTTGTTATGTGCTTCTATCTCAAAAACAAACTGGTTACCAAAGTTGGAGATGAAAAAAAATTTGTCTTGTGCTCTCCGCGATCAGCCTAGGAAAAATAGATAATTATATTTTTATTTAAAAGTGGTGCAGTAAGGCACAGAGAATGGTAACGTCTAAGCTGAAGGAAGGGAGCCTTCTGTGTACCCGTAGGCGAGTGTGCTTCTGCTCCGCCGCTGCTGCAGAGCTCTTCAAAACGTCAGAGCCACCCACTTTCTCCTTCTGCTCACACTTGGCAATTAATTATTTTTCTTTTCAGTCGGCCAAGCACTTTTCTTTTCCTGGAGTGACAAACACTGAGTATTATGGCCTGCAGGAGCCAGAAATACTAGTTAAAACCAATGAATGTTTCAACTATTACATTTAATGGCATTAAGGATTTTCTGTAGTGTATATCTGGTAGGAACTGAGTGAAAACAGTAGAAAATTCTTTTTTAAAAAGTGGGTTTTGTTTTTGTTTTGTTTTTGCTTTTTGTTTTTCTGTTTTGGTCAGGCATCAGGTCTTCAAGATGGCGTCGCTCGTGCCACGGAAGGAGGAGAAGTGCATGGAGGTTAAACTCGGAGAGCGGCCAAGTTGGATATTGATGGGGGACTTCACCCCCAGTGGCACTGCGGGAGCCTTTCAGAAAGGTTGTGAGTGGTATTACAGCAAGCGCATCAACGTTCACAAAGCAGTATCTTGGGGATTAACACGGTGCTGGCAGCCTCCGTGGTTTACAGCTACTGTGTTTCTTACAAGGAACTCAAACATGTGGGACGATGGAAGTAGCACTGAAGAGGGGTCACCACAGAGGGCGCTGCAGGACAGAGCACAACTGCCTGCCCCATCCCATCCGTGAGGAATTCATCTGTGGCTGAGTCTTTATATCCCCACTGAGAACTAGTGTCCAAGAAAAGGTGACTGACTGGTTCAAAAAGAAAGATTTACTTATTGTTACCTATATGGGTGATTTTTACCTGAGCTCCCCCTGCGCCCTGCCATGTGTGTGCCTGAGAGAAAACCCTAGAACATAGATCACAGATGGCTATCAACTACCAGGTGGGTGTTGGGTCCTAGTAGCACCCAGACCATCTGGAAGAGCAGCTGGTGCTCTTAACTATTGAGCCATCTCCTCAGTTCCAACAATAGCCAGAAATGTTATATTAGCCGCGTTGAATTTGAAATATGAACAAAGAAAACGTGGACATTCGGATCATTCCACATGATAAGTACCTTTAGTAGCTGAACACTTGCATTAGCGATCACGCAAAGATCAGTGAAGCGTTAAAAGTTACACAAAGAAGGAATAGAGAGATGCAGATCCTCTTGCTGTCGTTATGAAGCTAATAATATGGTGATGGATACTATTTGCATCCATTTAATTGTTTATTCAGTGATACCTCTTGAGACCTTGGTTTGAAGTTCTAGCAGAGGAGGGTAGTTACCTGTGTATCTTTGAAAACAAGCAAGCAAGCAAACAAACAAACAAACAAGACCAGTTCTCCTCTGTCAGGCTTCTACACAAATGGAGTGATGAGGTCACTGAATCAACCCTGCTAATCAATGGGGTGGAAGGTGTTTCAGCCAGATTGCCTTCATGTGCTCAACAACAACTCTTTCGAGTTTTCAGATGAGATCTATTACCTTAGCAATTCCTGTTAAAGTAGGACTTTGAACGAGGATGTGAGCATTTATGAGTATTTGTGAAGAGACACTGTGGCCAAGGCAACCGATACCAGAAAGCTTGCTTTCAGTTTCAGAGGCTTAGGCAGTGAGTACCATGGACGGGAGCAGGTTGAGAGGCATGCATGGCACTGCAGCAGCTGCTAAGCAGTAGCTGATCCACAAGCAAGAAATGTGGGGTGGGGTGGTGGGGGGGAGAGAGAGAGAGAGAGAGAGAGAGAGAGAGAGAGAGAGAGAGAGAGAGAGAGAGAAAAGAAGAAGAAGAAGAAGGAGGAGGAGGAGGAGGAGGAGGAAGAAGGAGGTGGAGGAGAAAGAGGAGGAGGAGGAGGGAGGAGAGGGAGGAGGAAATGAGTTGATTTAGCCATAGGAAAGATGTTGAGAATGGAAGCATGGAATCCCTAAATAGTTTTTTTTTTTTAACTTCAACAAAATCTATCAAGGCCTCAGTTCCAGAATTTCCCCTACTCCAACACCCACATTTTGCTAATAAGGAAACAGAGGAACAAAACCAATAAGAGGCCTGGTGAGGCTGCCGTTAGATGTGGCTGACGTGAGAATTGAACTTAGCTCCCAGCCCACTGGCCTACAGCGCCTTGCCTTCCACAGAACAGTTTCGGGAGATGGGCGGGTGGGCTGGTGAATGCCTTTATGGCTGGCCTGTCTTTTGTTGCAAATCTTTCCCTTCGATTCTCCATGGTTTAAGTTTATAGTCATGATTTATTGCTTAAAACGTGCTTTACTGTTTGCTGAGGGAAGGCATGAGTGTTGATGTGGCTTTTTTTTTTTTTGTACTGTGAAAGTGCTTTTGGAGGAGGTAGGAAGATTTTGTAACTTAGAATGGGAGCATGTAAGTGACAGTGTACTGTGGTTCGCACCCTAACCCCTCAACTCCATCTGTGGCCTTCCGTGGTTCCTGCTGTCCTGTAGTTTTCTTTCCTTCTTCTCCTTTAAGAATTCCTTTTCAGCAGCTCTCATACTTTCCTGTGTTTTCTTGACAAAGAGGACCAGAAAAGCAGCGTTTGAAAGCTTTAGCGTGGCCTCCAATCTCCTGCCTTATCTTTGATATTTTGCACACTGAGTTAAAATATTGCTACACTTGTGGCCTGGGATCGTCCCTGCTAATTCCATATGAAGTCAGATTGCCAAAGAACTCTTCGAACTCCCCTAGTGAATTTGCTTGGTGAGCGGTTCTGGACTTGGCGTTTTAATCTCTCCATCAGGATCAATGTGATCCTGCGTTAAAGCCAAGGTCAAATGGGACGAACAGTTGAACTTTCTCCCGGCTTTGAGTGGCTCGTTGAGACATATAACCTTTCTAGGCTTGGTTTCTACTTTGGAGAGGAATCTAAGGTCCAAGCAGATGTTTCTCTCACCCCCACCCCACCCCCGCCACTTTTTTTTTTGACAACCTCTTTTTCATTTCACTAGGCAGAGTGTCAAAGAAGCAATTGGGGGGGGGTAGATGAAGGAGAAGGGAGAAAGTCAGTTTTCTTTGCTAACATTGCAAAAATGAGAGCTGTTGTGTTTGTTTTATTCTTATTTTCTGCCAATTGGGCCACTGAGCGCAAGCGGTTGATTCTAAAGACTTCCTTCCTATGTCCGCACTGGCTATAGAGTGAAGGCATTTGAAGAAAAGCCAGCACAGCAGCTATCTGATCCTTTTTAGATTGTGGAGGAATAAAACCTTTAAGCAACCAGCCGCCCCGTTTTAGGGCTTTTCTATCTGATGCTGTCAATGAAAATGAGCCCCTTCTTCTAAATACACTCAATTTGGCTTTTGTTGCTGTAGCTAACGAGTAAAACAGTAGCCAAGAGGCTGTTCTTCTATTGCTGCTCAGGATTTCCTTAAATGAAGCGTCATGATCACATTATCTTTAACTATAGGTGACATTTATAGAAAACTTTATGTTTTTTTTGTCATCTCACACAGCCCACTAACATGCCCCTTAAAACACTTGTCCTTTAGTAACCTCAAGTGTTTGGCCTTCCCCTTCAGGACAGCATGTGGATAACCTATCAGACTGGCTGTGTTGTGTGAAGGGAGAATGCTCTGCATTCGTTTGGCCATGCCTGTGTCTGTCTGAAGACAATAGCCTTAAAAAAACAGCTGATAATCCATGCTTTCTATAAGCCTGTGGAAAGTGGTAAGTTATTCTCTCTCAAATTGCAATGGTGCAAGTGTAACAGTGAAGGCAAAATATCGAGGACATGGTCATACACACTTCATGGCTGGAAGGGGGTCCTTGCTGTGAAACTGCCACGGGTTGTTGGTTATTATGGCCGTAAAAATCACCACCAAATTTGAGGGGAAAGTAAGATTAAGTTCCACTAATTACTCTCATTTTGTCTTTTTTCTAGCATCAATTCTTCATCTTTTAGCCATTTGGTGAGGATCATTTCCAAAACCTTGATTTCTCAGATGCTGTGACTGGTACAGGAGGTAGAAGATTTTTTTTTTGCCTTTTTTTTTCCACATTAGTATCACACAGTAGGCACTTCAGAAGTTAGTATCACACAGTAGGCACTTCAGAAGTTAGTATCACACAGTAGGCACTTCAGAAGTCCTGTTAGCCAGGCATTAGTATCACACAGTAGGCACTTCAGAAGTTCTGTTAGCCAGGCTCCCAACCCTCCCGCTTCTGATAGGATTGTTCTGAAAGACAAGTTGAGGGACTGACACAAGTTCATTTTTATTTTTTTTATAGTAAATAGTTTTTTAACTTCTTACATATACATTTATGTTATTACACATGTATACAATAAACTATGTACATCAAGAAGAACCATGATGCAGTCAGGAATTATATAAATGTTACATTCTCAGTGTTTTGTCTATTTTGTATTTGGCAGCCTTGAAGAAAAAAATTTTCCTATCTAGACCTAAAAACATCTTAACCCCTAAACAACTGTATCTAGAATTAAACTTATTTTGCATCTATATACAAAATTCTATACCAGTGAATTAAAAATAACCTTGTGAGTGACAATTGAGGCATTAAGTTGAGGAGTAGATTCACTAATCTATTTTTTGTTCTATCTTCCCTAAATATTTCTATATTCCCTCTTCTTGCTTTTCAACCCCTATCTCCAAACCTAACAATGAAGATAATGGTCTAACCTTGTTTTCTCTCTAAATAAGACCAATAATAACTTGTAACCAACTCCCATTGATAATAGCCCTCTATAGCCCAAGAGAACAACCAGAAACCTATCCACCTCCCCTTAAAGGAAATGGGGTGTTGTTCTCTTAAGGTTTCTTCTGGCTGATTTGGGATGATTAATTACTCATGTTTTAGGCACACTCAGTCTACTCCTCAGTCCACAGAAAGCTATCAGAAGATGAATACAAGATGCAGAGTGTGGATTATTTAAAGCTTTTTGCTTTTGTGAGAGATGATAAGGTGTGACAAAGTGGGTGAGGGATTAACATCTCATGTTGGAGGTTTAAATTCCATCCCAACACTGATTGCCCCCGATGTGCGTCCCAGTTCTCTGTTGGATTATCTCTCCTAACCTTGCTGAAAAGTAGCAGTGGTAGAAACAATGAGGAAAGAGATTTCTAAATTATAACAGTTTCTCTCTCTCTCCCATGTAATAAGAAGAGAGAGAGAGAGAGAGAGAGAGAGAGAGAGAGAGAGAGAGAGAGAGAAGAGAAGAGAAGAGAAGAGAAGAAAAGAAGGAGGAGGAGAGGGAGGGGAGAGAATTGTTTTATTCATCTGCTAGAAAATTTGGAAGTAGAGTGACAAGGCCCTATTCATTTAGATCAGGAACAGTAAGTGAATCCATAATATTGTGACAAAAGGGTACCTTTTAATTTTCTGCATCTTTTAAAAGGCTGTAGCAACAAGCAATCTTTCTAGAGAAAAACCATGAAGCTCAAGAATATTATTTTTTGGATGCACAAAACAAAGAAGCCTAAAAAGAATATAACAAATTTATAAATGGCGTCAGAATTGTCATTTGGGAATAAGGAATCGAAAATCGCTGCTTTATTTAAAGACAAATTACCTACCTTGGGGCTGGGGTGTTTATAAAGCAACCCCAGAGCATTTCGTTTCTGTTTGCTTTTGTTTAGGTTTGTTTTTTCTACTGTCTCGCCCTTGGGTCTAAAGACAGTCTGCACATAATAGGAATGGCATGGAGCTATTTTAAAAAAATGTGACCATAGGAGGAGCTAGTGTTGAGCAGTTAGCACACAAATAAACAGTATCTACTTTCAGGACTAGAGTTTAGTAATAGTCGGATACGCAGAAGGCTTCCCACCCGACACAGACAGGGCATCGCTGCCCCTTGCTCACCCTCTGACTCTATCCATGTGTACCTATCGACACGTGCGTTTCCAGTGCCAGCAACATTCACTTTTCACCTAGCTTGCTCAGGTTTGGATCCACTTTACTTCTGGAAAGATATCAAAGTCAGTCTTCCAGCCTGTGGTCTAAGGCGCAGGAGGGTTTAGTCATAGCTCGATCCAACTTCTGGACAAGGGTATTAAGCTTATGATTTCTGAAATGTTTATGTTAGCTCCGGCCATGCTGTTTACTGCGGCTGTTGACACTAACACTGTTCCATCCCGGTGGGAGGACAGGGTCGGCGACCGAGATTGTTTTGTGTTGCTAAGTTCTCCTTGCAGATGTTCTTGAGCTAATGAAAGCCAGAGTGTATTTCTTTCTCTAATCACATGATCAGGCAGCCAAGGTTGTTAGGGACTTACAGCGAAGCTTTATTTCCCAAGGTTAACAAGTTACGGGGAGGAAAATAATGCAAGACATCCTGAGACGTCGCCTTAGTGGATTAAGTGGTAGTTGGCCTTCTTGAGCCTCTTCCTAAGAGGCTCCTCAAAAAAAAAAAAAAAAAAAAGCTTGTATGCAGAGACACACTGCATTTTTAGCAGTGTCTGCTTTGGTGTTTCTTTTTAAACTCCAAGGATAATAATTGATTTTGGTATGTGAGGCAAGCACTGAATTCAAGTAGTTTTCAATCAGAGGCTGGAGAAGCTGCTTTATTTTCATACTTTTGGCTCTGGTAGATGTGGTTTGGAGCATACACTGCTGGTCTTAGAAACATGCATAGAAAGACCCTTGCTTCATTTTCCCTTTTGGCTTTCATTTGTTTAATATTATACTAATGGACAAGTTGGGCCAACTAAAGAGACAGAAAAAGAGGCAAGTTAAGACAAGAGTGATTTTAATTAGCTAACTTTTTTTTTTTTAAAGCTGCCGAGACCGGCCCTTTGCGTTGGCTACACTTTTACCATTAGAACCAGACAGAGCCACAAAAATCATGAACTTTCTCTTGACTCAAGCGTTTCTGAAAGTGAGTTTTTAGAAGAAGAAATGGTATGTTCACAAGGCAATTTTTTGCTGCCCTAGAGAGATAGGTAAAGTGTTTCATCTTCACCTGGAGCGTCACACAAGGGGTTTGGAGGCGCACAGGGGCTTTGTGCATGTGGGAAGGCAAGATTACAATGGGATCTTGCTACAGAAAACAAAGAACAATGTTTCAGTCTTTATTGGATGGAAATCATCTGCTTCATACCAGGATGATAATAGCTCACAGGAAGTTGGATGCAGCATGAGTCTCACTGTAATGGGACTTGAAAAAGAGTATCCAGGGGTTTTGTTTTAACCTTAGCTTGAATCACATAATATTTTGTATGGAACTCACAACCGTTTGATTCTTCTTTGCTAATTATTAAATATTAGCAAATTATTAAAAATAGGTAGGAAGTCTTTTGTCTTGAACCTACCTAATAGGTCTAGTCAGATATTTTCCTCTAAAACCTTGGGTTTTAATTATTAACTTATATGATTTTCTCTCTGGCATATACTATGATAAATACTTGGAAAAACCATATTAACTTGTCCTGTCAATGGCGCCTGCTTGTTACGTGTGTACTTGTTACATGACAGTAAGAGTGTAAGGTGTTTTTCCTTTTTCTTTTTTTAAAGATTTAAAAAATTTTTATTTTACCTGTATGAATAGTTTGCCCACACCAAGTTCACCTCTGTGTTTTTCTCCCATCTTATTTCCTGTTCTTTCTAGCAGCTCAACAAGTTTCTCTCTCTCTCTCTCTCTCTGTCTCTCTCTCTCTCTGTCTCTCTGTCTCTCTCTCTGTCTCTCTCTCCTCTTTCTTTCTCCCCCCGCCACCCCCACAGTACTGGAAATTAAGCCTAGAAGTTTCATGCATGTTATGTAAATATTCTACCACTGAGCAGTATCAGCAGTCTTTCTTTGTGGTAGGAACAATGCTGTACTCTGTCTATAGACTCAGAAACTGGCTAATATGTTTGTGGTTTTTTTTTTTCATGTAAAGTGGAGCTTAATTGCTAAATAACAGAGCTGGGTCTTAATCCAAGTTCTATTTGTGGAAGCCTATTTCCCTTGTTCTAATTATAAAGTAGAGATAAGACAGTTTTCATGTAAGCTCCAAACATTGTAGTTTGAACTATGCAGATCAACTTTTTTTTGGATTGAAAAAGTGTTTCCATTCTAGATACTCTGTAAATTACCACACTTGCAAACTTTTGCTTTCAATCTAATGTTTTCAATCAGCAAAAATTATATATGTAGATAATTTGGAAAGGTTTTCAATAAATGTGACTTAAGTCATAACCCCAAATGTTTTATATACATGTGGTTGATGAATTTTATCATTTGATATACATATTTCATATGAATATGTGATATTCAATAAATATTATCATACATAATGTTTTTAGCTTTAATTATTTAAAACTCATTAATAGTGGCCACTTCTGTTATTGTTTAATATTTTCCCTGAAATATTTTATGGTTTTCATCATGGGAAATCTCCACAGTCATTTTGAATCTGATGAGGTCTGTATTTTTAGATCCCTGTGTCTCATTGTCATTCAAGAGGTTGTGGCTTCTTGCATCTATCAAGGGACAACACTGTAACCGCATCATGATGTCTGCATCTATCAGGAGACAGCACTGTAACCGCATCATGATGTTTGCATCACTGAAATAGGTTTGAATTGCTGCCATAATATATGCACAATCAAGTTAATAGGCACAGTAAATGCATCACAGGACAATATGGTTTTAAATGTTGAGTCTTTGCACCCACTTTTACCCCCGTCTCACAAAGAAAGAAAAAAGAAAAAAATCAGAATTACTACCTGACCTCATGGAAGTTAAACATGCCCAGAGATAAAATACTTACTGGTAACTGGAGAAACTTGAACATCAGTTAGATTTAAAAAAAACCAATAATAATAATAATAATAATAATAATAATAATAATAATAATAATAATAAATAATAAGCCCAATAACATTCTCAACATCCAAAACAAGCAGCAAAAGTGCTGTAAGGAATCAAGGAAGCCCAGACTCTGTATAACAGAATGGTTTGGATTCCAGAGGAAATCCACTTTGGTTATTGTATTATAAAAATCACATATTTATCCACCGTCAATAACCAAGTCTAACATTCCATGCAAGGGACCAAAGCCCTTCATTTTCTTGTTGAAATGTTGGAATGATTTTTTTTTGTACTAGAAATGAAAACAGAAAAAGTGCTTTGGAATAACAGCATTATGTGCCCCTTTCACTCCCTGCAGGCTCCCTGTTAATTCTCAG
>NC_140492.1:116176121-116266121 GCF_964271855.1 Acomys minous | reverse complement strand
AATGCTACCTTATCCTATGTATTGGTGACCTAGCATAGCGAAGATGAGAGATGTAGTGGCTTCTCCAGACAGTGTCTTCTGTAAGTTGGTCTCAAATGAGTGAGGTCCTGAGTCTCAGCAGGGAAGGAGAGGGAATGTTTGCATGTTCTGAGTTTACATAGGAAATCACAATATTCAGATTCATCCTTCATTTCATGCATCCGGGTCCCCAGTATTCCCAAGTGAGTTGTGATAATTTTGACACAGCCAACTTGTCTCAGATGGACATTCAGTTTTCTTCAAAGTAATACATGTCATCACTGAATTTTGAGTCCTAGCTTTTCTTGCTGTCTTACCACATGGGGGAAAAAGGAACAAATGCTGTTTTATAAGTTTTAAAGGGGGGGCCTGTAGATTTCACATTTAATTTCAATTTTTGTTAACTGTGACCCAGTTTTTAATAACTCCTTATAGATCCAATGTCATTGAATAACCAAAAACCAGTTCCACTAATTTTGTGCAAAAGCTAGCACATCAGGGCACTACTCTGCACAGTCAAGGGTGATGGAGTTTTGGCCATTGGCACAGTCAGCTAGGGAGCATCTGTGTCATGTGTATGAGCAGGAATGGGCCAGGGTATCAGTGATCCACTTCCCAAACTCCATTTTGCTTCTTACGAATGGAGTTTTCCTCAGTCAAGTTCTCTGGGAGCAGGTGGCAATCCAGAATTAAGATAGAGAAAAGGAAATGGGGACCAGCACCTGTAAAAGAAATAGTAAGAAATAAAATTGGGCAGGAGGAAATGGGGTTACAATATCAACCCGGCAAACTCTCTTAGTTCCAGTAAGGACTCTGAAACTAAGGTTGCTTGACCAGAGGAGCATCATAGTAAGCAAGTCTGTCCCTTACTATGGTTTTATTCATGATGAGATAAAAATGACCTTGGAGAAATGCCCAGCAAAAGCATTTTTTTTTTCTTAAAATGTGATGTGAATTCAAGTTCTGGAGCCTTCTGTGCCTTGTGGTTTAGTGTCTATGAAATACACTTATATCTTGGGCTTAAAAATTCTAATTTCATTGAGAGGTGGTAGTTTATGCCTTTAATCCCAGCACCTGGGAGGCATAGGCAGGCAGATCTCTGAGTTTGAGGTCAACCTGGTCTACAGAGCGAGTTCTAGGACAGGCAGGGCTACACAGAGAAAAAAACCAAAAACAACAAAAAATTTCTAATTTCATTAGTTCTAATCTTTGGAGCAACAGTAAGACAGTTTAGGACATCCAAAAACAATCACGATTAATATTAACACACCCTAGAACAACGTACATAATGGCACAGCTTTATACTTGCAGCAAAACTCTGTTTTCTTTTCAAAATTTAAACAGAACTGTTTTCTTTGCCTAGTGGAGAACATAATGCTGAGAGCCCCTTAGCTTTACTGAGAACATTGTCCTTTAAGCCTCTTCTTGCCAGTGGGGTTTGTTTGCTATGTTTTATCACACTGTCTTAGTGCTGGAGCAACTGGCCTCTTCTTGTCCAATACTTTTCTCCTCCTCTTCTTTCTGACTTTTCAGAGAGAAATAACTATTGCCAGGTTGTGCTTTGTGGGAGATTTTGTAATATTCCATCATGTCTCACTTGGGAAACTGTTGAGGTAAGGCTAGCAAACAATTCACTCAAAGCTTCTTGGAATTCATCCTGAGATTTCCTCCTGGGTAATTGAGCAGCATTCCAGAACCCTTTGCCTCTCCTTCCTATTCTTGTGTTAATGAAGAACTTATTTATTTGGTTATATATTTTTAATGGAATTTTAGGTCTTGAAACCCATTTTTTGTGTAATTACTTTTGAGGCAACTATGATCCTTTGCTTGGAAAAAATTAAAAGAAACTTAATTAGCAATTTAATTAATAAGTTTTTTTTTTGTATTGAGACCTATGATTTCCGAAATGTACAGCAAGGACATCTTTGTGACCAGAAAAGAGATACGTAGGGAAAGAGGCACCATTCTGAATCTGGGCAGTTGAGTAAATGCATATTATAATATTCTGTTTTTCTCCTTGCATATGGTTGTTTTCCACGGCGATAAAAATAATGACTCCATAGCCAGGGGCAGAGTTTGACACCAGAACAAGAATCACAAATACAGACAGAAACGCTAGCGTGGGAACTGAACATAATAATGGAGCTGGAGTAGAAGACGCAGCATGCACGTGCACAGGTGCACCATCCACTTTCCATTCCGAGCATGCACTTCACACGTTCTCATTAGAGAACACGCAGTCTCACTTTCTTTTAGGACATCGGGGGCCACTACATCCTCTTGTTTATTTTCAGTTAACATTCATGTCAAAGTAATTATTGTCTCGCTTTCAAATTGTTCCTAAAATAATTGGGAACATGATTTGTTTTTTGTTTTTTTTTCATGCAGCCCTTCAAAAAAACCCACTGATATGGCCTCACAGCTGAATAACCCAATGGAAACTTCAGGTCCATGTCAAATGATTTATAGGTGAATTAGGTCAATACTATTAACTGCTATCTGTTTTTTTTTTTTATCAAATAATCACAATGCCCGTTTAGAATTCTGATTATACTTTATGATTTTTTCTAATTTTTGCTTAGCAGATGTGCTTTTAAGTTATTCAATATAATTTTAGGCACAAGATGGAAGTTATTAACTAGTTTTGGCTATTTAGAGGAATATAGATTTAACTCTTGTTTTAAAAGTCTTTATTTAGAACTTGTACAAAAATCATACACGCACACACTTATTAAATTCTAAAATAATCCTCAATGCGTTGCTTTTGAAAACATATTTTAGTCATCTATATGATTCTTTAAGTATTGACCTTTAGTTTTATAAAGTGTTATCCTTTTCATACATAAAGAGAATGGTTTAAGACAGGATTTTCATCTGTATATTAAAATTTCAAGACAGGAGGGGTTTTCAGAGCTTTTGTTGCTACTAGAATCTTCTAAGTGGGAAATCAACCATGCGTATCTTATTATCTTTGCACTACCCTTAAACTACGCTCCACAAAGCAACCATGGAACCCACTGTCCTCACAGCTCGTTAGAAACATCTCCTGAGGGGACTTGAAGTTATCTGAGTGAAGGTTTTTCTTTCTTTCTTTTTTTTCTTAAATCAATGAATCATTATTTTCACAAGGAGAACATATGCCTTGGTAAATTCTGAGTTTTCTTTACTGAGCCTTCGGTTACTATCTGATGGAATAATTCATTGATAACTAACCTGTCTCTCTGTACTTTTACATAATTCAAGAATAAAACAGACTTTTCCCAAATACCTCTGGTGTAAAGGTGATAGATATGCTAGTTTCTCTTTCATTTTAGCAAAATAAAATGTAAATTGGGGGCAAGGGTAGTACAACTTTTCTTTTTGGTACTTCCTCATTTGTTCTTTTCTTTTTTTCTTTTTCTTGTTCCAATAGGACCATTTTATTCAGTATAGTGCTAGGGACCAGTAGGCTGGGCAGTAGCTATAATACTGCTGGTACATTTTAAAAAAGTATTTGTTCTGCTTTGCTAGGATCTATTAAGTATTATATGAGTTATTTTATCCTTGAACAAAAGACTGTAGGTGTGCATAACCCCGAGGAGGATGTATATTCATAATTTTACATAGTCAGAGGGTATTTCACTGGTCTAGTTTACACCTCATCTTACTGATTTCATGTAAAATAGTTGCATGCAAGAAGCAGATGTTTTTAATCAAATTGAGTGTAATAGTTTAAAGAACAGAATTATTCCTTTAATTTTTACTTTAAAAATATTTTTAAAGTTATGAATACAGCCCACTTAAGTGTGAATTTCCAATAAACATTTTAAAAAATGTTTTACAATTATTACTTAGGAATGAGAAAGACTATCAGAACGTCAAATTTTTAATGCCTGTGCAATGATGCTGATACAAAGAAGGGTTTAATTTCTGTTGTGAATATACAAGTTTTAGACACTATGGCATTACAATAAAACATGAATGTGCCTTTCTTCAGAAAAGCATCCTTGTCTAATAAAACATAAATATGTTTCAATAAAAGTGAATACTTAATTGGCCTATACTCTCAGACATATAAGAAAATTAAAAAAATAGCATTTTATAACAGAGAGAAATTTTATGATTAACAGTGTGTGACATATATTTAAATGAAACATTTGAGATTAAGATTTATTATTAAGTAAATGTTTTGGAGGGTAACCGTTAATATTTCTACTTAAATTTGCCTACTCTTAGGTGCCTATATGCTTATTAATTTTAACTTGAATCATACTAAAAAACAACCACTTTGGATTTGGTGTCATGTGGCTTATCATTTCAAATGTTGTCACATATGTTTTGTGATTTGTAAGTTGTTTCTTTTTAGCGTAAACCTGATTGTACTGTTCAATTTACATGAAACATATTGCATTCACTCACAAATATTTTCTAATCTCCTTTTCTGCCCAGTAAGATGTCTCTGTAAATATTTATGAGTTTGCCCTTTAAAACCAAACAAAAAAGAACTTTTAAAATTCAAAGCAAAACACAACAAAAGAAACAAATTAGAAAAGTATTTTTTTTTTCTTGGCAAGAGATTTCTTGGTGAATTTTTTGGCTGAGGGTGCTATTGAGAATTGCAACATTTTATTCTTCTGGAGCAAGGGCTTCCCTCTTCCTTCCTGCAGTGCCCTTCTGGTACTGGTTTCCACCTCCCTGTTTATTTTTGTACAATGATGACAGGATGTCTTTATGTTGAACAACTAATACGCACAAAGAAGCCACAACAAAAAATTATTCCTACGCAAGCAGTGGCAGATTTGCGAACAGTTCATTTTCAAGGCTGTAAATCTATCTGACTTTTTGGTATTATACTAAGATTTCTCTTATTTTTTTTTTTTACTTTGTCTCACTTCCAATACTCCTGGCAGCAGTACTATAAACCTGTTACAAGAAATGCCTAGTTCATTGATGTTGGAAGCAAGACAAAACTAACTCACCTATTTCACATTTATGCTTCTAATTCTCGCTGGACTTGGCATCCGCAAATGGTCTTATACGTGATGTCACAATATCCTGCCAGCTTTTTGAAAACAAAAAAACAAAAAACAAGCGAATGAATATTTCTACTGGACCAATGCGTTACCTTTACATATCCATCACATTTAGGAATTGCTTGGGAGTTTTGCTGATACATCATGCTTAGTTGCTATGGTTTGAATGTGTTCGGTCAAGGGCCACAGGTTGATATCTAAACATGCATTGTGTTTTATTGTCAGGTAGAGCCTGATGAGAGGGGATTGCACCATGAAGGCTCCATGCTCATGAACAGATCAATCCAGCTCCCAGTCGGGGCAGGGGTGGGGTTGTCAGTGGAGTGGGCTGGTAATCCTTAGAGCATGCTGACCCTCTCTGTCCCTTCGTCCTGTTCCTGCTTTCTCATCTAATTTTCTGGTTCTCCCCTGTAGGTAGATGCTCACTGCACTGCTGAGTTCCCTTGTTTCCAGAACCATGGGCCCAAATAAACTCCCTTTTTCCATATAAATTATACAGTCTGGGTATTTTGTTAAGTAGCTGTTCTTTGGTCCTTTGAAGGTTTTATGTGGAAAGGGCTTGGTCTGGATAAGAGCATTCATTAAAGACCAGTGAGTACATGAGCCATCTTTAATGCTTGGTCATGTTTACGTAGGCTAGCACAAAAGACCAGGGGCCACAGTGCTGCTGCTGCTGCTGCTGCTGTTATAAGACCTGAATTTTCGGAATGGGAAACAACAGAAGTTTTTATGATGTCGAAGAACAAATATGCAGGGCTCTTATATTTTTGGGACGTTTTCAACTCCATAAAAAGGGTTCTATGGAAATAGAATTACTGAACATTAAAACACCCTTAGGAAGAAGACTTTCTTGTTTTTGTTTTTGTTTTTTGTTTTTGTTTTGTCTTGTTTTGAGACAGGGTTTCTCTGTGTAGCCTTGGCTGCCCTGGACTCACTTTGTAGACTACCACTGCCCAGCAGGAAGAAGACTTTCTTTAAGAAAAATTTTGGAACCTTATTTACTGAAATTCTCAGATGATGCATAAACATAATGGCAGAAAAGTCTTTTTTAAGGAATTGTAATACAGGCGCTGGAGAGAGGGCTCAGCGGTTAAGAACACTGACTGCTCTTCCCGGGGACCCGGATTTAACTCTCAGCAGGCATACAACAGCTCACACCTGTCTGTAACTACTATCTGCTATCTTCTCACTAAATGCACATAAAAATAAAATAAAAAAGGACTTGCAATGTATTTTACCTACTGATAATAATATGTAGAAGTTAAATACTACTGTCATCATTTGGTACCCTTTTGTTCTACTGGGATATAAACATAATCCATCCATCCATCCATCCATCCATCCATCCATCCATATGTACATACATGCACACATGCATGAATGAAGATGAGGACATGACTCATGTTGTAGATATAAGGGAGACTTCAGACAGAAGCACCTAGAAGGGTCCAGACTGAACTGGGACAACAGAATAGACTGGGCTATGAGAGGAGCCATGAGAGAGTAAGAGGGAGGGAGGGAGGGAGGGAGGGAGGGAGAGAGAGAGAGAGAGAGAGAGAGAGAGAGAGAGAGAGAGAGAGAGAGAGAGAGAGAGAGAGAGAGAGAGAGAGGAGATTGCTTCTTGACTGAATCCCCTGCCCCATCTCTTCCATGATTTATCCATCTATGTTGGAGAAAGATGGTTTCTTCCTACATGGTATGCTTGTCAGTCTCATTTACCTTTGCCTGGTAGCTAGTGATTGTTTTCGGCTTTTCTATCAGATGTATGTGGCTTAATGCCAAGGGACAGTGGCCACGTGGTTCCACTAATGAGAGACTCAACGGTGTGTGGGCACTTTGTAAGTCAGTCACACTTTATCTGGTGGTCTCAGACTGGCCTCATGACTCAGGTGCCTCTCTCCTTACCTTTGGAGAAAAATGACATGCTTCAAGACAACCTGACAGTCCTAGAGCTTCTGGACCTGTAGCCACACCAGCCACTTAATGCCAAGAGCACTAGGGAAGACAGTAACAGCGATTATAGCACCTACTCTAAAGCCTGCACTTGACCTGAGAGCAGATGTGAATTAGCATTCCCCCTCCCCTCTGTGGAACCCTGAGGGATGGTAGCACCAGAGAAAGAAAGTGACTTTTCTTTAGAAATTAGTCACTTTAAGCAAAGCGCAGGAAGGTATCTAAGACCATTGTGTTCCAGCCCTTCCCCCTTTTTTTCTGACCTTCCTTTCTCTGTACCCACTGCCTCAGGGATGATTGTTTTTCATTTCAAACTGAACATTCTAGAACTCTCCAAGTTTTGTCCCCATTCCTTGGTGAATTCTTCTTTTGCCAGATTTCTGTAAGGTAGACAAGAATCAGTTCTAAATGAATAAAGTCTATAAAGTTGATTTTAGATTTTTTAATTGCCTCTTTTAAGCCAAACTACTCAAGGAAGAGCTATCTAAACTTTGAGTTGCAAAGACTTACTAAGATATGGAAAATATTATTAAATTCCTGTGCCAGAGTCATTAGTGATGATGTAGGATTTATGAATGGCACAAGTGTCTTCAATCATTTTTATGTCCTTTTGTTCGCCTGAGTGAAATCTTTTCAGTTGATTGAATGAGAGAAATAATGAAGTCTATATAACCTTGATTCTAGTGAAGAAAAATTGTTTTCACAAGGTAGAAATAAATAGCATTTTCTATATAGAGTTTTCTTTTTTTTTTATTAAATTATCATGGCAGAAGGACAAAGGAGCAAAGACTGGGTGATTTGGGATGATCCCGAACACAGCTGCAGATAAAGGTGTCGAGTAGAAGAATAAAATAGCCCAGAGCACATTCAAGCAGTTCCCTGAGCAAATCTGTGGACGCTGGTACTCAGGAGCATTAGGGGCCAGGACTAGTGGGTGGAACCCAAAACAAGGTAGAGTATGGCGAATTCAAGATACTTAATTTGACAGGAATCCAGGCAGCCTGGCTTACTCTTAGGAATGGAGGCTTAAGCAGTGAAAGTCTCTCTGTCCTTTATAGGGAACTAGAGTGGCAAGTGTCATAGTCAAGGCCTCCATGGAAGGTGAAGGAAGGAGTTAGGAATGATCCAGGATAAGCCCACAGCCTCAGTCCTACCCAACTGGCATCTTAGCTCTAAAAAGTCTGAGTTCGAGTTGAGCTGTAGGGAAATCCAGAGCAGAGTGCCAGAGTGACAACAGCAGACAAACAAGGCTTGTATTAAGAAGATGGAGCTGCCTTTTCTTCTCTTTACTTTCAGTTCCACAGAATATAATTTCAAAGTGAGAGAGTTCACCAAATGCCTGTAACTGACCGGGAGGTAAGGCTTCATTTGTCTGTAGGCCATTAACTTATTTTCACTTCCTTAGGCAGAAACAAAGTTGGGACCCCTGGATGACTTCCAGAAAGTACCAGAGGACAATGCAGAGTCAGTACTTTGAGATGATCAGTCAGATAGAGGGTCCACTATAACAATTCAGTTAGAAAAACAGCTTTATCTATGCTTGTCTACTTGTTAATGGAATGGGCTGGGGATGTCACAACTGTGCAAATGCATATCTGCTCAAGTAGACTGTCTTCAGAGACTGCTTGGATTATTTACAATCGTTTTCTCTTTAGTTGGTAAATTATCGTCTCTTTGTATGATAAAACATTTTACATAGCTTAGCAGCGTCATTGCTTTGTTTCTCTGTGTTGGCAGCTCCTTAGCCATAGTGAAACTTGCTGTCCCTTTCTCTGTTGTCAAGTATCTCCTTAGATAATATGCATGCAGTATACCCCCTCAGTATTGGTGTTATTCAGCTAAATAACATGATCAGGAAACCCAAGAGTTAAAGTTATGGGAATAGGTACAGGGTTTTATTAAGATAAATGTGCCTTTGAGTTGCTTTGAGATTACAACACTTTTTATGATCTTCTGGTTGAAGAGATAAAAGACTTTTGGATTTGGAACCAACAAATTGTTGAAGAAGTTTGGTCCTGCCGAGGTGAACATTGCAGGCTAAAGTGCAAAGAGCTGGAAGGTGCTATGAAAGCTGTTGGGACAGAAAACTCACCAACATGCTCATCCAGATATGGCTCATGCTTGCTTTAACACTCTTCTCATGTGTTCACTGTTTTCTTTTTTTAAAAATATATTTTATTAATTTATTCATATTACATCTCAATTGTTATCCCATCCCTTGTATCCTCCCATTCCTCCCTCCCTCCCATTTTCCCCTTACTCCCTTCCCCTATAACTGTGTTCACTGTTTTCATAGTGGCATGACTGTATTTGTTGTAACCAATTGCTCTGTGGTTGGATCGGGAGTCCCTCCACCCTACCCCAAATGGCATGGAATACACATTTGGTACCATAAACTCTGTCAAAAATCTATGGATGGGGAGGCTCTGTGCCCAAGGGGGAACACACTAACATTATTAACTAAATGGACATGTTGTTTATTTCCTTCTAAATATTTATGCGCATACCCTTAGACTAGTGTTGCCCTCAACCTAGTAGGCTTTGAGAGTTTAAAGATTCCTTCCGTTTCCAATGTGTCCTCTTTGCTTTGATTTTGTATTTGATGAAGTAAGCCCAGCTCCTGTTCTGTGCTGCCATTCCTGTCAGCTACTGCCATGCTGGACTCCCATCCCTCTGTAACTGTGAGTCCAAACAAACTCATTCTTCTACGAGATGCCTTGGTCATGGTTTCCTATTGAAGCAACAGAACGTTTACTAATTTATCATGTTTTATATTAGGATCCTCTAAACGATCCCAACATGATTTCCTCACTATTGAAGTTGCTTTTGGAATAAAGTTAAGAAGAGAATTTGACAAATGGTTCGATTTCAGGGCTGTCCCTGTCAGCAGGGTGGTGGAATTTAATGATTTGGGTTTTCTTTTTTTGAATTGGCAAATGTACCCACGGATTCCATGGTCTGTTACTCATTCAAAGTCTTTAAATCCAACAACAGTCCCAATACAGTGGTTTATAATCTGCCCGATTTCTTTTAGAAAAATGATCTTTCCAATGGTGGATTCAAAATATGCTCTTGATTATCGCATCTCATGGTAGACTACCTGATCAGTTTCTGGGACATTTACTAAAGAACGCATGCTCTGTGAAATAATAAGTGATTACACGTCTATCTCACTTTTAATTTAAATAACTGAGTTATCATTAGGTCAATAAACCAAATCTTTAGACTTAAACATTGTAATATTCCAACGCTGAGTCAAAGTAACTTGATATGGAATCTCCCTAGACCAGAATTATTTTTTTTTTTTAGAATATTCCTCACTGAAAATAATATAATCACCATAGTCTATTGAATGTACACCATATGCCATGATTAAAGTAACTGTTTTGGAAATAATTACTTCACTTGATTCTTTTGATACTTCTATGAGTTAGTTACTGTTAGCACCACATTTTTTTGTTTTGGTTTTGTTCATAGCTTTCTGTTTCTTTTAATTGAAAATTCATGTAATATATTTTAATTATGGTTTCCCATCCCCTATCTCTTCCCAGATCCTCTGCATCGCCCCACCCATCCAACTCCAAGACTGCGTTCTTTCTCCTATTTTAGAAAACAGACAAATAAAGAAGAAAATAAACCAGAATTTAAAAAAAGCACACACACAGACACACGCACACATGCACACATGCATACACACGTGTACGCGCACACACACACACACATATATATATATATGGGATACATACACACACATATATGTATGTATATGGGACACACACACACACACACACACACACACACACACACACACACACATGCACACATGCGCACACACACACCAACCAAAGCCCATAAAAACATAAAATTAGAAAGCATAGCATACAAGTCAAATACCAGTGAGATTAAAAAAAAAAAGCTCAAACAAAGTGATATGATACCAAAAAAACCCAACTACAAAACCACCATTGAGGTCCTTTTGTGTTTGCCATCTTCTGCTGGGCATGCCGTTTACCCTTAAGTGTTGTTTATATATCCAGTGAGACTCCATTGGAGAAAAGTGGTTTTTTACCACTGTACGCAATTGTCAGCTGGAGATAGCCTTTTGGTTAGGAATGAGAAATCGGAATACTGAAGAAGAAACAGAGGTTCCATGCAAGTAGCCTGAGCTGCTTCTAAGTGGCACAATTAGAAATCCAATGTTTTCTAACTTCAGGACCCCAAGCTGTTAGCCAGGAAGGCTACTCTGTCCTTTATACTCTTGCTATTATTATTTTTAAAAACCATTCACTTCCTGTCATTTGACTGTTAGAGCATGTGTGTTAGTTTCTATTCCCACTTCAGCCAATAACCACCAATTAAGCATTCATTTACCGTGGGAGTCTGGGCTAAACTCATGGGGTCAGCTCCTCTTTCCCTTCTGCAGGGTCCAGGAGAGAATCTGTTGTTTTCCTCTGGGTGGCTCATAGAGGCCAATCACACTATGAGGGAAATGGCTTCTGTATCTCATCTTTAGAGCCACAGTGTCAAGTCTCTGTGACCAACCTTCTGACCTCTGACCACAGCTTGCAAAGGTCTGAGGACATTTGCAGCTAGCCTTTGGACAAATGAGTAATGCAAAGCCTTCCTAGTTCAAGGTTCTTAGTCCCTTCTATAACATCTGTTTTGACACACAGGGAAATATATCGATAGCTCCTGGGGGCTGACACAGGGCATAGCTCTCTGTGGGCAATTTAGCTATGCACTCTGTTTTGGGAACTTATTTCTGCAAATAAAATTTCAGCAAATATTAAATTATACTGCAGCCAAAGCAAAGGGGAAAATGGGCTAGTGAGCCCTTGTTAGCTGCAATGGCTTCGGAAGGATTATTTACTCACAAATTTCTTGGCAATGGACCTGTGTATATAAACTCACCTCACACCAAATTGTTTGTTTCCCTTGGTGTTACCATCATTGCTTTAAAAAACCACTTGGAGAGATAATTTGTATCCATTCACACCCACCCATTTAAGTATATAATTCAGCCAGTTTGATGAACCTGTTTTATTTTCACACTTAAATGGCCTGAAAAGCTTTGATCAAAGTGTGGGATACCTATAGAAGGGAGTGTGTGTGTGTGTGTGTGTGTGTGTGTGTGTGTGTGTGTGTGTGTGTATGTTTATGGAGCCTGAGGAATTTTCACATTGGCATAATGACCATGCAGATATTTGCCACCATTCTGAAAAGCTCACCCATGGTCTGTTGCGGTCAATTCGTAATCTCTACCACTGGCCCCAGAAATCACTGACTAATTTTCATCAGCACGTATTTGCCTACTTAACAATTTTAAGCATAGTTCAGATTTAGTCAGCTTTCATGAGTAGGGTCCTTTTTTGAACGGCCCTTGTGGATATGGCTCCGTTGAAATGTATTTTCCTGCTCTTTGCTTTGGGCTTGCGTGTATGGTGGGTGAAAAGTCATTGTTTAGTTCTCCCTTTTGCTTTCAGGAAAGTTATTTATTTTAGCCTCATTAAAAGCTAACTTGTTTTGAGAACTTTTTCAAAGATTTACAAAATTCATCTTGTAGTATAGCCTGCTGTCAAATGACATTTCAGACAGGATATGACAACCTAATACAGTACAGACCCCATGACATTGGATGCTAGGTTACTTTGTATTTCTGTGTATAGTTTTGGCTTGTTCTGGAATTCCATTGGGTTACTAAGAATCATTTTTATTCTTTCAGTACATATTTCAACATTTGACAGAATATGTTCAAAGTACCTTTCAGTTTAGGGTTAATTAGCTCTATCAGAAGATATTAATTACTTTCTGTATCACTTCATTTTCCATACATAGTTCTTTAGAGACATTTTTCTATTGATTTTTCTTCAGACTTACAAATTCATTTTCTGCTATTTTGAATATACTAAGCCTGTATAATGCATTCCTAGCTTTAGATAACATATTCTGTTTTTCTGGAATCTCCAGTCACTACTTTTAAAACATATTTTGTAGTACTATGAAAATTCCAGTTTCTGAGTCATTCATCCACTGTCGCTCCCTTTTCTTACATTTATCCATTATAGTTATTCTGGAGTACAATGTGTTAACTATATTACTTTAAACACTTCTGTTTCTGTTTATATTATTTTGTCAACTAATTTCTGGATTGTAGTCTGGTCTTAAACTCCTGAAGCTCTTGCCTCTACTTCCTGAATACCAGCATTGCAAGTTATACCTGTTTTTAATTGTGTAACTAACATTTTATGTATGTTTTAGATAGTCTGGCTATTTTATCTTCTGAGGAATGCTAAATTTGTTCTGGCAGGTAGCAACATTTTATAGATTATCTTTGACTTGCTAAGACCGTTTAAAATTTTGTTACGGAAAGACACTTTCTTTTGAGGTATATACCTTATATCAAGACAGTTTGTTGCTTTAAGCATGTGTGTATGTGTGCATGTGTGCATGCACCCACACGTACACACACACACACACACACAAACATATTCGTGGACTCCCTATTTAACACATATTGACCTTGAACTGTTGACCATGCTGTGCTGCGTCTCACTTTTGAGTTCTAGGATTACATGCATGACGGTTTGATAACGGTATTTATTCCATATCATTAGCTGAAGCGTTTTCTGGAAGTCTACATAGGCTCTCTAGATTTCTGCTCTGCTCTCCAGCGTGTCAGTAACTGTTTTACCTAGAGCTTTGCCCTTCATACATTCGCACATGAGTCTTGGAAGCTGATCAAGATCCTCAGGGGGAAATTTCACACGGACTTAAAGGGCTCCTTTGTGCCTTTCCCTCACGGGGGTCTAGCTGCTCTGGTTGGAGTTGTCTGTAGCCGCCCCACAGTCCGATCTCGGCTCTGGTTGGAGTTGTCTGTAGCTGCCCCACAGTCCGATCTCGGCTCTGGTTGGAGTTGTCTGTAGCTGCCCCACAGTCCGATCTCGGCTCTGGTTGGAGTTGTCTGTAGCTGCCCCACAGTCCGATCTCTGCTCTGGCCTCCAGTGAGCGTCATCATCGTTACTCAGACGCTCCTTCCCTACGTCGTGGTCTGGAAAATGCTCTCAGGGAGAAATCTTGGGTTTATGTGATGTTTATCTTGTTTGCCTGTTTCTTTCTAAGGACCACAGCCCTGCGTTGGCTGCTACCCAATGCCGGCAAACAGTTGTTATGTATGTTTTGTCTAGATTTTACACTTGTTTATAGTGAGAAGCTAAGTCCAATAATCACTGCTCTATGGTGGATGAAGCTGGGACATGCCAACACTTTTTGTTTTTAGTTTCTCTGTCCTCTCTTCCTTTCAGAACACCTTTGTTCTATCATTTCCACATGAGTTCCCCGCCCCCACCCCCCAGAATGCCCTTTAGCTAGTGACAACAGTTAGAGGTTCAGTTCCCCAAGCTATGCTGTTTGGATGTAGGCAGTATAAAACAGACCACCCAACAAAGAGTCTCTGTTGCCTGAGCACAGCACGTGTGTTCTGCTAAACTTTTGATCATTGCCAGCTTTGGTTTCTTCGATTTTCCACTACTATTCCTCGTTAATCAAGTTGCTTCTACCTGTTTTGACTGAGTCACTGACTTCTGAGTTCTGCTTGATTTCCTAGTTGCTACACCTTTTTGCATTAGACGTTATGAATGTTTGGATGAGGCTCGTGTATTTGAACACTTGGTCTCCTGTTGTAGGGGCTAATTGGGAAGGGTTAGGAAACCTTTAAGAGGCGGAGCCTTCATGGAGAAAGTATGTTTCTAGGGTGGGCCTTGCAGATGTATTTCTCTGTCCATCTCCTTCTTGCTCTCCCCTCCCCTTCCTCCGTCTGTATCTTGAGAGTGGATGAAAAAAGTTGCCATCCAGCTTCCTGTTCCTGCCACCGTGCCTTGCCTTTCCTGACCTGATGGACTGTGTCCCTAACCATAAACCAAAATACTGTTCCCTGTGCTCGTGTCATTTTATCACAGAAACAAAAAAGTAGCTAATATTGACTCATGTCCACTCTTGGCTCATTTCAGACTACCATTTCTATTGTCCATTACTCTGACATGACTAAGTATTAGGTAGGAATTCATGCTACAAATAGTTCCTGTACTCGCACTAACTACCCAGTGCTAGGTAATTGCTGACATTCCGTGGGATTTGTGAGGGTATAAATATGAGGAAAAGAAAAGGTCTATTTTTTCACATAAATAGCATAATAGGAAAAGTACAGATAGACCCACTTGTAATGTCATAGGAGAAACCAGACAAATAGGAGATGTACTGAGTCAGTTACAACTGTCTTAAATGACAGATAGATTCCTACCAAGATTAAATCATAGGGCTGAGTCCATTAAAAATTTCCCATGTCATTAAATCACTATTATTACATAAAATACAGCAAACTGGGCCTAGAGATCTATTTTAGCTGGTGGAGGGCTTTTATGCCATGTACCAGTCTCCTGACTCACTCCCCATCATGTAGAAAAACTGGGAATTTCAGCGCATGCTTGCAATACCAGCACCAAGGGTAAGGTAAGAAAATCAGAAATTTGAAATTATTTTCACTTACATAGATAGTTTGAGTTCAGCGGTCTCAAAAGAAACAACAAAACCAACATCAAATTATAGGAAAATTTCCCAAGAAAAGGGATTACAAAGTTCTGGTGACACAGTTGCTGTTCAGTAAAGTCAGACCAAGGTTATTAAACTTGAAAGATTCAACTTATGCTAAACAATGACCAATTTACCATCCTAGCTGTTCACTATTCACCATCCTAGCTGTTCACCATTCACCATCCTAGCTGTTCACCATTCACCATCCTAGCTGTTCACCATTCACCATCCTAGCTGTTCACCATTCACTATCCTAGCTGTTCACCATTCACCATCCTAGCTGTTCACCATTCACCATCCTAGCTGTTCACCATTCACCATCCTAACTGTTCACCATTCACCATCCTAGCTGTTCACTATTCACCATCCTAGCTGTTCACCATTCACATCCTAACTGTTCACCATTCATCATCCTAGCTGTTCACCATTCACCATCCTAGCTGTTCACCATTCACCATCCTAGCTGTTCACCATTCACATCCTAACTGTTCACCATTCATCATCCTAGCTGTTCACCATTCACCATCCTAGCTGTTCACCATTCACCATCCTAGCTGTTCACCATTCACATCCTAACTGTTCACCATTCATCATCCTAACTGTTCACCATTCACCATCCTAGCTGTTCACCATTCACCATCCTAGCTGTTCACCATTCACCATCCTAGCTGTTCACCATTCACATCCTAGCTGTTCACCATTCATCATCCTAGCTGTTCACCATTCACCATCCTAGCTGTTCACCATTCACCATCCTAGCTGTTCACCATTCACTATCCTAGCTGTTCACCATTCACCATCCTAGCTGTTCACCATCCTAACTGTTCACCATTCACCATCCTAACTGTTCACCATTCACCATCCTAGCTGTTCACCATCCTAACTGTTCACCATTCACCATCCTAGCTGTTCACCATTCACCATCCTAGCTGTTCACCATTCACATCCTAGCTGTTCACCATTCACCATCCTAGCTGTTCACCATTCACCATCCTAGCTGTTCACCATTCACCATCCTAGCTGTTCACCATTCACCATCCTAGCTGTTCACCATTCACCATCCTCACTATTCACCATTTACCATTTTAGCTATTTTTCCACCCATGATAGAGTCATTAGTGAAGATCAATTCAAAATGAACTTGGTTGCATATTTTGATTATGGTTATTCTGTCATCTTGAAAACTAGAAGTTTCTTAGTGGGATAACTTTTTACCATTTTATTGGATAATTCAGTAGGATTACAGAGGTAAGTATTTCACTGGAAAAGAACAGACTTTCCTTTGAACACAATGTGGTCACAATATTAAACTGTTCTCCCTTTATTTGATTTTGGATGCACACACTTAAACAAGGTCTGTTACTGAGGATTTTTTCACCAGGACTTAGGATTTTTTTTATTGTAATTATTTTTTTTATTTATTAAAATTTGTTACAAATGTTCTCTTGTATTCTTATGATTTTATTTTACATTTAGAAATAAAAATAAGGCCCTTTGGCTTGAGGATACGAATCTTTCATTTACTTATTTTTATATGTTAGGCTTAACCAAACAAGTTTATTCACCCGATAAAGAAAAGTTAAATATTTCAAAAATTAAAATACTTCCCACTTACAACCATCACATCTCTTCATATGTGGTCCAACTGATAGTACTTTAAATCTTTAAATAAGGAATGCACACAATTTTTTTTTTTTAGTGCTTCCAAAACAATCATGGATGCGCTGATAGAGAAACGTGTTAGTTCTGGAGGGGTCAAGACTGAGTTGCGGACATTGTCTGGGCTGGCCCCTTCATAGGGACAACCGGGGGGAGTTTATTCCCCACTTCTTTCTTAGTTTCTAGTCATTGGTTCTGAGATGAATTACTCAATATGGTAACATCCTTATTGCGTTAGGACTGACTTTAACTTCACCTTAATATACTGTAGTGTCCCTGTTTCCAAAGCAGCTTACATGCTACTGTATCAAGAGTTCAGAGTTTACCATGTTCAGGCTGTCACAGACAGAGTTGTAGCACGTCCTTCATCACAGCATGGAAGTGTTGCTGAGTTACTTTTATTTAGGGCCCAGGCAACCCTTCTGTAGGTAGAGATGACTTGGTAATGCCATGTTTTAGAGATTCTTTCCTTCTTCCGAAAGCGTTCCCACGCCGGAAGGGAATGACATACATTGTCCTCTCTGTTCTCTTTCAGGGACACAGCAACATCCTCACATGTTCACAGTGACTTGTTTAGTTAAGTAAATGATCTAATTTTTCTGATTTAGGGAAGTTTTAAAAACAATATGAACTGCCCTAGAATGATTTCAGTATTAGATTGTTCTACAACCTGATTAAAACGGACCCGACGTTGAAAGGTTCTTTAACGAGGTAGAACCATCTAAAATTTAACCAATTTTGATGCTTTGAATTTTTAAAATTTTCCTGTTTTATTTCATGTGCTGTGGGTGGTTTGGCTGCATGTGTGTTTGCCCACCACATGCATGCCTAGTGGCTGCAGAGGCTAAAAGAGGACATCAGATCACCCGGCTTGGGAATTATGAGTCACTGTGAGGGCCATGTGTGCACTAGGTCTTGAACCCAGGTCCCCTGGAAGAATAGCCAGTGCTCTTAACTGCTCAGCCAATTCTCTGGTCTTAATTTTTTTAAGTTCTAAAGAGAGAAATAATTTTATTCAATGGGGCCCAAAATTCAAAAGGAATCTGTTTTATATAGATTTCAATGGAGAATGAAAACAAAACAAAACAAACCAAAAAACCAAAACAACACTGATGAGCCAGGAGACCAGTGGTACAAATCCTCCTGAGGGACAAGCAGAGAGATACTCAGAAATGCACACATGCACGCGCAGAACCGCACACATTTTCAGGTTGTACCAAAACTACTTGGACATATGGAGACACTCAAATCTTTATACTGTTCTAGCTAAAACATTCCTTTCAGAAGACCAGTCAGAAATGTGTCTGTCCACATCTGCTTTGTCTTTTTTTTTTTTTTTTGGTCTATAATTCCACATTGAGGGAGAAGACTATTTGTGAGAGATTTCTTATCAGGCTCCGTATCATTGTGTGCTTGTGGGTAAAGCAGTAGCAATGGCCAGAGGAACCTATCAGTGTCTAAGAGAGATTTGACCATCAAAGCTGGAGTCTCAGTTAAGTGTGTGTGTGTGTGTGTGTGCGTGTGCGTGTGTGTGTGCGTGTGTGTGTGTGTGCATGTGTGGACCTGATTCCTTATTGTGATACATAGCAGCTGTTGTTCTTGTTTATACACACACACATACACACACATACACACACACACACACACAATACTCTCTGTTTATAATGTGCTTGTACATTGAATTTTAAAAATCATTATTAGTCTCATATGTATTACCTAGAGATGTGAGACTTCATACTTGTTTTTTTTTTTTTTAAATATATCTGACCTTTAAAAATTACGGGTAAGGGGAACCTATCAGAAGGACACTGATGCTGATATAAACGCATGATGAAAAGAGGGTGATCCCTGTATTGAAGTACTGTTGGATAGTCACCAGGCAGAGCGAACCTGCTCAGCGTACCTGGGCCGTGGCTGTTCCTTGTACGCTGTTGTTTGTGGGGAAAGTGTGATGAGAAGTGAGTGATTCATTATGATAATGGCTGTTTTTTTTTTCTGTTTCCCTTTATGGTAGGTGGGGTCTAGTCTATAGTGTCTTGTCTGTAAGAGCCAAGCAACGTGGAGGATGCAGAAAGATAGATACAGATACTCAAAAGTTCAGCACAAAGCAACATTTACTGGTTTTATGTATATGCAAAAAAAAAAAAACATGTAAAGAGAAACTGATGGCCAGACATAATGCGTAGAGGCCTCTTTGCAGAACAGTACAGTTTCAGAATTGTGGCTTTATGTTTCCTGTCAGATTCATTGGAAATGATGTACCATTACTCATGTATTTTTTCTATCATTGAAATTTTGGAGGACCCAGTGGCAGAAGAATGTGAAAGTTGCCTCTTATTACATGTAAACACTCTGGCAAGAACTTTATCATGAGATCTGCCATATTTCCCCAAAGAGTGACAGTTCAGAAGGTGGAGAGAGTAACTCTGACTTGGACATCCCATTCTGTTGGCTTGGCTACTCTGATTAAAACCTTCTGGGAAGCAAGAGCCTGGTGTAATAGGCCCAGACGCGAACTAAGACCACGGCAGTATGCTGACCCACTAAAACAAAGAGCCCAGCAGTTCGCAGAGACAAGCAGATACAGTTAGTTCACTGCTTCAAACTGCACCCTCGACCCCCGCCACCAAGACTCGACCCGCAGATACAGTTAGTTCACTGCTTCTAACTGTGCCCTCCACCCCCGCCACCAAGAGGAAAATCGGGCTTGCCTCAGCAATGGCTTCTTTGGGGCACTTGTACGTCTCTCTGTGGAAAGTTACAAAACCCCAGGGTATCCCACCCGTGAGTGATTCTAATGTTTAACCCCGAGGTTCTTTCTCTAATGCTCACTCCATGGAAAGCTGCCTTCCTCTCCCATCGTTAGTGGTTAGTTGGTATAAGAAGATCTCAAAACCATAAGCCTGGAAAAAAAAACCCACCACAATTTCCCCCCCAAAGGTAGTATTGCAAGTGACATAGTGTGAGGGCAAGAGGGTTAGCAGGTTAGCCTCGTAACTCAGAGAAACTGAAAGTGTCCTCTAAATATGATGGTAGAGGCCACAGTAACCTTGGGGTTCTTTGAACGAGTTTTGTGTGTGACATATGCAACCAGATAGATGACCAAAGTCGCAATTTCTCTATTTCTAGAAGAAGTATTCTATTCATATTTAGATTGGGAAAGTCCAAGTACTGGCTTTGTTTAGGCACAGAACAGTGTTTTTTTCATTATCATTAATTTTTTTAAAACCATAATTTTATACAACACTGTTTAATCTGTCTTTTGGTGGTATAGTATTTACAGCAGAAAGGTTGTATGTTAAACGGCGATTCAAACACCTGGTTAGCATAAATCTCCTAATTCCAATTTTACTCTATTAACTCATTCATTTCCAAGACTAAAATAATTTTTTCTTGCAAAAGAGCTGGTGAGTGACTGGCCATAAAATGTTCAGATATTACATAGCCATGAAAATTAATAAGTGTATTTAACATTAGCATATGGAATGGTACAGAACAAAAATTAAATTGTTTCTGAGCTTCAGGTTATTAATCGCATCATCAAATTATATATTTAGTTTATGACTTAGTCTTCCCATTTCTGAATTCCACATTCAAGTCAACTAATAATTTCCATACTGGAAATAATTTCTTGGATGGAGGAAAATAGTTTTTCCCATTATAAAAGATCCATAAAAAATAAAAATGGAAACATAAGGAAGAGGTATACCTCAGGAACCAGTTATTCAGATTTTTTTATTCTGTATAAGATAAACCAAATGTACACGGCATTAGATTAGAATATGACTTTGTGTGGTCTATTACAATAGGCAATAATGATTTATAAGATGTTAGTTAAATATATTAATTGATTTAGCCTTGTAATGATGACTGCATACACGATTATAGGTACATTCACTTTTGAATATTAATATTAAAATGAAAGCTGATTGCATTCTGGTAAAGAAATTCAGCAGCAAAAGAATTTAGGAGAAATTTAAAGCTATTTCACTATTAGTTGTTTATGGAGAGTATACATCACATATACATAGTAGGTACAAACTGTCTATGGTGAGATCTATGGTTGCACGCAAGCATTAATTAATTAGCTGTCCTCAAATTTATCACCCCCTCTCTTTTAGGTTCTTATACAGCCTATGTAGGAGTGAATGACTCTCAACTCCTGGTTCTCCAGTCTCTGCCGTGAGTGCCAGGGTTACTGGCCTACCTCACGCTCGGTGCTGGCACTGGAAGCCAGAGCTTCATGCTTTAAATTCCCGCATACATTTTCCAAAATATTAATTAGTACTTTTTTTTTTTACTTTAAAATATTTTTTTTACGTTTTAAAAATTTTTAGTAATTTATTCATATTACATCTCAATTGTTATCCCATCCCTTGTTTCCTTCCATTCCTTCCTCCCTCCCGCGTTCACCCTATTCCCCTCTCCTATGTCTGTGACTGACGGGGACCTCCTCCCCCTCTGTATAATCATAAGGTATCAAGTCTCTTCTTGGTAGCCTGCTATCCTTCCTCTGAGTGCCACCGGGCCTCCCCATCAAGGGAATGTGGTCAAATATGGGGCACCAGAGTTTGTGTGAAAGTAAGACCCCACTCTCACCTCAATGTGGAGAATGTCCTGCCCATTGGCTAGATCTGGGTAGTGGTTTGATGTTTACTGCACGTATTGTCCTTGGTTTGTGCTTAAAAAATATTTTTAATTTGTTCACTTTACATCCCAATTGTAGCCCCCTCTTTCATCCCTCCCTTATTCCCTTTCCCCCCTTCCCCTAGTCCTCAGAAAGGGGAGCGCTCCTGCCCTAACACCTGACTACAGCCTGTCAAGTCGCATCTGGACAGAAGTAGTTCCTGCTCCTCATCTTATGGGACCCACAAGGAGACTGTGCTGCCTGTCGACTACATCTGAGCAGAGGGTCTAGGTCCACACCATGCAGGGTCTTTGGTTGGTACATCAGTCTCCACAGTGTCTCCCTCTTCCCCCTGGATTTGTTGCTTCTGTTGGTCTCCTTGTGGAGCTCCTGATCCCTCCAGGTCCCTCTATTCCCCAACTCTTCTTCCATAAGACTCCCTGTGCTCGACCCCAGAGTTTGGCTGAAAAAATAGAATATTGAGAGCTCCTTGGTTCCCAGTGTTTTCATGAGGTTGGCAGGTGTTAATAAGAGAGAGCACTGGATGGCTCTGTTTGAATTAACATCCTTGGTCAAAGCATATGTCTTGTACTTAAATATAAGTTTATAGTTTGTAAAATGCAGGGTACCCTCAGATTCTACGCCAATAGAACATCTCTGTGTGTGTGTGCACGTGCATGTGTGTGTGTGTGTGTGTGTGTGTGTTTAAATAAGCAGCTTCATGATGGTAAAGCATAGAAGATTAAAAACAATTTATATCAAGTGTGAGTCTAAACTCAAATATATCCCCTGAAAAATAAATATGTCAATTTTTTTAAAAGTATGTTACTATGGGCCCATATATTTTAATATGGGCCTGAAAGGTAGTGGTGTGCATACACAGAATCTCTTGGTTGTTACTGTGTATTTGCCTGTTGTTAGATACACCACTGTAGGGATCCCTTGGCTGCATTTGAGATGTGTGGTAAGTCTATAGAGGCAAGGGTGGCATAAGCAAGGGATTTTGTGAAGATATTATAAATTTAAAGTAAATGTGTATTCTAGAAAGGTAGAAATGCTATCCACTCCTTTGCCATCAGTCATTTCTCCCTCTGTATACTGTGAAACAGCGTTGTAAGGACAAGTGTAACAAGGGTTGGTCCTTGTCACTGGAATATAGAATGTTTGATGATAGCAAGAAGATCCTCACCGAGCTTCCTCGTCACTCACTGTCACCTCGTTGGCACATTTATATTAAGCTAGTGAATATACACTGATCAGACTTTGGAAGGAGGCAATCTTAAATTGACAAACAAACTGGTCACCTCATCCACTCATTTACTAAGATCTCACTCTTTTAAGGGGGCTCTGTTATATGTACATCCGGCACAAAACATTTTTTTGTGTGTTTATTTCAAACCCTCTACCCATACAGTTATTGTGCGACAAAACTTGTCCACACATCTTTTTTACCACAGATAGGGAACTCACAATAAACCAAAATATGGATATCACCAAAGTCCAACTTGGTGAATCAATGAGTTTTACTGGGGTTGCTTACAAGAATATGGGTGAGAGGTTACTTACAGGAATATGAGTGAGGAGCTACTTACAGGAATATGGGTGAGGGGTTACTTACAGGAGTAGAAATGACTCAAAGACAGCTGCATCACCAAAGCCCACTCCAGCGTGGGTGACAGCTCACAGAAGCTGGGAACATGCACAGCTCTTCAGGTTGGAGGGTGTCCTTTCCAAGGGACTCAGTCAGTTTAAACATCTTCCAGGCATTTTGGTTTCAGCTTCTTTTGGTCTGGTTCTCACAGCTTTCTTTGCAGCTTGTCTTGTCTTGTCTGAGAGTGACTCTCAGAAGCTTGGCTCTGAGCGGAAGAGGGTATAGTGAATCTGGCCAGTTTTAGGGACTTCCTGAGGTATTTTGAGTTCTTTACTTTCCTGCTTAAGGAGCTTTCCTGCAGGATGGAGTCTTTGATATGAGAGGAAACTGTTATATAACCATTCGCAAGCATCATCATTAGCTCTCTAATGTTGCTCTTTCATATGATTGGCTAGTCAATTAAACATTTGGCTTCCTGTTCATGGTGAGATTTCAGCACATAAGAAACTAAGACCAAAGGATCGTGAGATAGAGGCTAGAAAGGGATATATAGCCAGATGGTGTCTCACAAACAAAGAAGAAATCAAACAACTAAGCAGAAAACATTGAAAAAGTAGTGTCAGCCAAACAGGCCTTTATTTATGAATGCGAAGTCCATGCATAAGTGGTTTTTGAAGATGATACTCTTAAGATTATTATTATTATTATTATTATTATTATTATTATTATTATTATTATTATTATTATTACATTTTCAAAGCCAGTTATGTGTAGCACTGTATTTCCACATCAAGGCACTTTCAGCTACATCAAAAAAGTGGATGTTTGAGTATCCTGAGAATAAGTTGGAGAAATAAAACCCCTGAAGCTTTGAGAATAAGTTGAATGATGTTAAATGCACCATCTCATAAGTGGGCTCATGCAGCATATACACACCTGTCCTTAAACCTTCTTCTAGTTGACGGTGGAATGCTGCTGCTATACATGGCTGATTTTATAGTTAGAACATTCAGAAAACTGTGTCTCAGTCTGGTGGCTGTCTTCCAAAGTCTATTCAATGTTAATACCAATAGAATTTACTAGTCTAGTCACATGGTGATTTTTAGCTATCAGACATATTTTCACCCTCTCTTCCAGCTAATGTGATCTGTGTGTGTGTGAATAGAAGTAGTTTCTTAAAAATAAACCTTTTGTCCTAAATTTATGTTTCTAATTGCTTTTATCCCCCTGTGTGTTAGAGGTAAACCAGTTTTGTCTGTGGTCATGAGCACTATATTTTGGAGAAATAAGTTAGAGAAATAAGTCAGTAAGACTAGAGATACCTCTTGGGCACAACACACTTATAAATTCCTTTAGATAAGTTTGGATAACTGTGAGAGAAAATGAGCAGCCAACTTTGTGTTTTTCTGTTATCATAACTGCTTGGTATTTACTATACAGAAAATATCCAATTTATTCTAGAAAATACTGTCACTAGGCCACTTAGTACCTCATAATTTCACATTTATATTCACTAGAGTCCAATGGTTAGTCAGGAGACGTTTGCAAAAAGCGTACTTATGTGCCAAAATAGCTTTGTTTAAAGACAGAATGAGTTTGTTTTGAAATCACAGAGTCATTGCATGATAGAGGCTCAGGTTTTACCATGAGCAATGCGGAGGTGGGGTTGAATGAAAATGGCCCCCCATAGACTCATAGGGAGTGGTGCTGTTAGGAAATGTGTCTTTATTGAAGTAGGTGTGGCCTTGTTGGAGGAAGTGTGTCACTGGGGGCGGGCTTGGAGGTTCCGGAAGCTCTAACCAGGCCCAGCATCTCGGACAATCTTCTTGCAGCCTGCTGACCTGGATGTAGAACCCTCAGGTACATCCCCAGCACCACGCCTTCCTGCATGCGATCATGCTTCCTGCCATGATGATGATGGACTAAGCCTTTGAGCCTGTCAGTCAGCCCCAGTTAAATGCTTTCTTTTCTAAGAGTTGCCATGGTCACTCCCATAACTTCTGTGCCACCAGGACCCTGGAACATCTTGCAAAGGGAGGACATATTGTAGGTTGAAGGTTTTGTGCCTGAGTTGATATCCCAATCCCACAGTTGGAAGCCTTGCCTGGTTATACAAGATGGCCAGTTCCCCTATTATGAGGAAACTTTGCTAGGGTCACTTTCTTAGATTCCAGGAACTTTCCATTGTACTAGGTTTCTCTATCACCATCCAAATGTCCCCAAATCCAGTCATCTCTCCCAGTCGTCTTCTTCCATTTCCCCTGCCCCCATCCAGCTTATGCCATGGGTGATTGATATTCCTTGGAGACCTGTTGTTTGTTTGTTTATTTTTAAGGAGACTGAGGAGGAATGGATCTAGGGGAAGTGGGGGGGAGTGTGGGAGAAGTGGAGGTAGGGGACATGGGTTGAGGTGTAATGTACGTGTGGAAAAAAAGAGTTTCCGTGGTCATGGCAATAGACACTCTAACAAACTTTCACGGTCATATCTTTATTGATGCTGAGAAACGTTCTATGGGGAGTTCATGATCATTCATTGTACGTTAGAGAAAACAGCAGCGGCTGAGTGAAAAATAGGTGCATTTGAGAAAAGTAGGGGACTCACAGAATTGAGGAGAGGTAGGGAAAGCAGGCTGGGAAAATGGTGGAGCGAGGCCACAGATGCTAAATGATGTTTTGCTTTGACAAGAGCTTTAGTTATGTTTATCTATCTCTATCTTCCCTGGACACTTAACAAATTATTTAAAAAAAAAACCTGCCCATGTATTTTTGGTGGGTATGTATATCATTTGGGCTTTATTGCCTTAGTTTACCCAAGCTGATTTTATGCTATCACTATCTTTATCTCTTTGCCTGGAAGCCTTCTCTGAAGCCTAAGCTTTGCTGTGTGGTATTGAAGGGCTCCACGACGTTAGAGCAAACCTAGCATCCTTTGTATTGCAACCTATTGGTTTGTCTTTCTCCTCCATCATTTTTATGGCTCCTTTAAAGTTTATTTGACTTAAGACTCTATCAACATAGTGTGAATGGTTTGCAACTGTACCGTGTTCCTGCCAGGGGGGAGGGGAAGGATGGCATCTTCCATGCCTTGCAGTTTCCTCACGGGATCTGAAAAGATGCTCTGTTTTCAATTCGCCTTTCCTTTTTGGAAAAACAGAAAAGGCTGCTCTGTATAACTCCTTAAACTAACACTAGATTAAGACGGGCAAGTGGACGGCATTCCAGGGAGTGGACTTCACTAAACCTTCTTATTTGGACTCTGCTCCAAGAAAATTGCTTGTGGGAGGTCCCTCAGTGTGTGGGAGCTTCTAGCACCTCAAAAAATCACTTCCAGAGCTTTATTCAGGCACCAGATTTCACCTGGTATTTATCTACAATTGTTCCCTTCAGGAAAAGCAAGTCATTAAGGGGAGGATGGGAGTAGGAAGAGTATACAGAGAAACATATGTGGGATGCATGTGTTTGGCACTTGTTTGAAACCAGAAAAGGCGGGGACTCTTAGCCTTTTATATGTACATTAGTTCTGTGTTTAGTGTGCTCGCTCATTCATTCATTCATTCATTCATTCATGTACTTCTTCATTCATTCTATATTTCTCTCTCTCTCTCTCTCTCTCTCTCTCTCTCCATGTGCATACATGTTCCTGTTGATGTATACATGTATACGTGTGCATGTTTAGGTCGGATGTTGACCCTGGATGCGCCCTTCACTTGCCGTCTACCTTATTGTGGTGCATAGGCTCTCTCGCTGACTCTAGAGTTCACTGATACTGCCAGGCTAGCGGACCTGTGAGCTCCGGGTAGCTGCCCATCTCTGCTTCTCCAGCACAAGGACGGTAGAAGCATTTCATCACGGTTGGCGCTTTCATGAGCGCAGGGGTCCTTACCCTTGCACAGTGGGCACTTTGCCAACCGCACCATGTTTCTAGATGCTGTGTTTTCTGACCTTTTGTTGTGGAATGCTTACTGTGGATTATTCAATTGTATGTGGTCTCGAAAGGGGAGTGCATACCACCAGGCCATATTTACATGATACGTTTTTGGTTAAGCATTTCTGTTAGCTTAATAGGAGCTTACCCGTTAATGAATTACTGCATAATCAGGTTTTTTTTTTTCTCCCATAGGCATTTCAAAATGCTGAACTGAGGGCTGGTGCCAGGGTTAGTGAGTGAGTGCTGTTAGGAGATAAGGTGAGGGGATAACACAGACCTTCTCCTCTTAGCTGAGGCAGTAGAACAGTTCCATTTAGGTCCTACTGATGCCTGTGATCTCTTCGGTTAACACCAAGCCTTTTAGTCTATCTGCGTTTATGTGTCCCTTTGAAATAGTCAACCCTGTTGACCTTTCAGAACTTACAAAAAAACAGAACACGCGAAATAGTTACACTTGTGCTATTGCTATTGCCTCATGGACAACAGGGGTTTGTTTATGAAAATAGTGAAGTGACAAAGGAGGCAAAGGCAAGAATAGTGCCATGGGCTGAGAATTACTTTCGTTGTTTATGCTCTGTTGGATGCTAAAACAGTAAACAAGCAGACAAGACAGGCCACACGGATCTGGGTTTCTGTATAGAAAATTTAAGACTTAAAAAAAAAAAAAAACCAAACCCAAAACTTATCCCGGTATCGAGAAAGCCACATTCGGAAGTAAATCCACTTGGGAACACCACGCTGCAAGGCTCCCTCTGAGGCAAAATATTTGAATCTGTTCTGCTACGTTCTTCTGTTTGGCACATTATTCTGCTGCTGTGTCTGGTTTCTTAGATACATAATAACACAAGATAAAAAATAATCTTTTCAATGTGATTTTAATGAATAAAAGGGCACCTGTTGTGCATGTGTTAAGTGGTGGGAAGACACTGGCCACGCACTCTTGACAATCAGTTACATCACAGATAATAAATAAGAACAATGCGCATCATGGGCCTCCAACTGCATCCTTGAGGAGGATCATTGATGTCACACGTTCAAGTTTTACTGGCCATTTAAGGCGTGACATATTTTGAGGGGCAATGATGGTGAGGAGTTATGAAAGCATCTTGAACTTGGATAAACTAAGGATTGATTATCTTCAGAGTGTTTTTTTTTTTAATTTAATTTTTTTTTGGGAGGGCAGACAATTGAATCTTTTGATAAACTTTGAGAACAGCTGTGGTTTTTTTTTTTTGGTCCAAGTACAAATACAATTTTCCCAAATGTAATTTTATGATTAACATTTTAAAGTTTGTAATTGCCCTGTGCCTTTCTTTCTTTCTTTCTTTCTTTCTTTCTTTCTTCCTTTCTTCCTTTCTTTTTTTTCTTTTTGGTCCATTTTACTGGTCCTTTTTACAAACTGTAGAAATTTAAAAAGATTAATATATATATATAGTTGAAAGCTATGTGACTAACACTAACTCAATTGTTATAAGAAAAACATTTTTGTAATTATTTTCTTTCATAGTATAGTTTCCTAACTACATTCTAAATATTTTCTTTATACACACAGATAAGTGTAGCTCTCACCTCTCATAAAAAAAATCTCTTTACAGCATATGGAGACCATTACATAAAACCACCACTGGGCAAAATGTGGAGTTCCTGGCACCAACGGATACATCTGTGACACAATTCCTGCGTCTATGGCTCAGGGAACATTGTGGAAGAGAGGACGGAAAGATCCCAAGGATGAGAGAGAGCCAGAAAGTCTCCTGTGAGCCAGTCGTCCTAGAGACGGATGCCCAAACAATACCTGAACAATTTCGGCATCGCTAGTCATATTGGTATGGAAGGAGTAAAATCTCACAGGGCCCCACTCCTGGTCAAAGAGCTATAGGTGACTGATGATTATAGAGAAATGGAGATTAGACCATTTCAGGAGTGAGTCCCTTGAGTCGTTACCCGGTGCAAAGTGGTTAGCCCGTGAATCCATATACACACGAAGAACAAAAATGGACACAACAGGTTGAATTTATGTACTTTTGCATATTTATCTCTCCATATATATATTAAACACACACACACACACACATAAAAGAAATAGCGGACATCAGTTGTAGAGTGGGAATATGAGAGTGGCTGGAGAGAGGAAAGAAGATAAATAATGTAATTATATTTCAATTAAAATTATTGAAAACATAGCTTTTCTATTACAAGTTGCTTTGAGTAATTTAGTGGGATAAGATATATACAAGTAGCATTATGCAGGATGAGAAGGTTGCACTTATGTATTTAGAAACACACACATAAACACACAGATATACATGTGTGTGTAATAATAGTGAATGACAAAGATGCCATGGGTTTGAAAAAGAACAAGAAGGTTGTATTTAGGAGATTTTAGAGGGAGAGAAGGGAAAAGGTGAATAATTTAATCATATTATAACCTCAAAAATCAGATGAAGCAATTTAAAAGATATATATTTTAAAGAAAGAGTATCAATGCTCTGTCTGTAAGATACCCTGAAGTATGCTTTAATATATTAGACTATCAACTCATTCTTTATTACTTTTTGAGATTATATTAGGGTTTTAGTGGGACTTTGATTTATAATTTCCTAAAACATCCAGGCTTACCTTCTCTAAGGAACCCAAGTCATCTCTTCTGGAAGATGGATATATCATTAGCAATGTTTTTTTCTTTTTTCTTGAATAGACATTTAACATAACGTGGACTGCCAGTATAGAGAAAAATAAAAACTATTTCCCATCCATGCTATAATATTCACAGACTCAAATTAAACGAGAAACAGCCATATATGTCCAACTCTGCTTCCCAACCGTCTTGCTCTTTACAAGTAAATATTATATTTAATCCCACAGGAATTCACGCAGGGCAGTTTTGTTACTACCCAAACATAAATTTATACATTTGGTGCCAGAAAACAATATACTTGGGAGTATCTGAGTCAGAATAATTGTTTTATGTGCCTATTTTTAGTCATTTGAAAATAAAGTTATAGTAAAAATTGAAAAGTGAGATGTAAGCTATGAATACAGAATTATGGTTTAGTTTTCCAAACCCATGCATGGGGTAATTTATTTACGATGATTACGAATTTTCCCCCTTTTTGATTATTTCAACACTTAACTTTTGTGGTTTGTAGAAAATTGTGCACACAAAGAAAGAGGGAAGTGACTGGATATTAGGTTGAACGTATTGTACATTGGCTATGCGCTAGGAACTGGAAAGGCTTTTCACATAACATTTTTCAGAATGTCAGTGAAAACGATGGCTAAAAATGATGGAGCTGAGGCATGGTGAGGGCACGTTTCTTGGAGAACTCCTGAGAGGTAAGAAGATAGGAAAGAGGTCGAGAAATCCCCTTGGTGACCAAACGATGAACCGTTGATCAGAAATAGCAGTACAGAGAGGGCATGCGAAAGGCTATCCCACCCGAGCTGCTGGCTTTCAAGCACCAGACGAAACCATGAGCGTTCTGATTCCTGTTCATCCGCCGACGCCTTCTGGAGTTTCTGAGCTGCCCTGGAATACTGGATTAGGATTTACAACGTAGAATAGAGAAGTCCTAGAATATTGGGTAGGGATTCGTGTCCTAGAATAAAGGAGTCAGAGTCACACTTCAAATTGTGTGTCCGCTCTGAGAGGGGGCTGGAGTGAGGCACCGGGGCAGGTGGGATGGAGCGTGTTTATGCCTCGTCAGATATCATGTGACTGGGCTTCGCCATCCTAGCTTCCTGACAAATCACTGGTTGTCCAGTTTTCCTTTGGAAGCTTTCTTTCTTTCTTTCTTTCTTTCTTTCTTTCTTTCTTTCTTTCTTTCTTTCTTTCTTTCTTTCTTTCTTTCTTTCTTTCTTTCTTTCTTTTTCAATTCCAGATTAAACCAAAATCAGTTTCCTGTTTGGGGATGCTGATGAACAATTGGTTAACTATTTCTCGGCGTGCCTCTGAGCCGGTCTATACTACAGAAGGCGTTCGGTTTCATGTTGCCACACAAGGAGCAGCGGCCATGTCCTTCTTGCCAGAGGGAATAAAGTCTTCGCAATGGACTGGGAGAAGTCTTTGAAATAATATAAAGGCAGCTTCAGTACTGTGAACATCTGTTTGAGTGTTCAGTGGTACAGATCGTTCACTGACGTGCACGGCAAAGCAACGATTCTTTCTGGATTTTATTATTGGTTCTCAGTAAGCAAGACAGAAGGTGGGAACTCACCAGAGAAAACTTGACCAAGATTCCTGCCAATGCAGCATGCATATTTTTGTTTATTACACACACACACACACACACACACACACAGAGACACACACACACACACACACACACACACACACACACACACACACATACCACACCACATATGCACGCACACACAGTTCTCAGTATTATCTGAATTGCATCGTCTCTGAGGAGTAAAACCCTATGTATGAGAAAAATACTTTGCTGTGTGCTAGACGATGGAAGAAAAGAAAGCAATTCACCCAGACCCCTTCTGTTGATCCAGTGGAGCCTTCCAGAATTCCTGGCCATAGTTCCTGAGGCTCTCATGCGAGGCTTTGAAACTGACCACAGAAAACACGATGGGCCATGAAGCCAGTTGGCACGCGATGGTGTGCTCTGCACGTAGTCAGTACGGAGTACGAGGCAGCAAGGACTTCATGTGCGTGTGGAGATATACATCCCCTCAACTACACGTTACTTTTAAAAGTTGAAAGTTTGAGTGACTTTTGTTTGAACTTGTTGTAAATGTCTCTTACTTTGTCGGGGCGGGGTGGTGGCGGAGAGAAAGTCTTCTTAGTGGGGTAAGACTCGAATTCTAGGTGGTGACTGCTGCAATTCTCACACTTGAGTGGGCACCAGATTCTCAGGGCAGCAGAAGAGTATTAAAAACCACAGATTTCTGGACTCATTCTTGGAAATCTTGGCTGGAGCTGGAGAATTTATACGCTAATCAAGTGGCTATATGCCCATGATGTTTCTGAGCTTCGGATCACACTTGTAGGCCTCTGTGCTCTGTGAGAAACTAATTTTAATGAATATAAAAGGATATTTCCCTCTATTTCTTTTCCTTCCTCCAGCTTGCCCCGTTTTCCTACACACACACACATACACACACACACACACACACACACACACACACACGTGCGTGTGCACGCACACACACAAACACCCATTTTCCTACACACACACACACACACACACACATACACACACTAGTATATAAATACAACCCTTTGAATCTTTTCAGTGTTGTTTGCATGTCCAAATTTGGAGCTGACCACTTGATGTTGGATAATGAACTAGGGGGCTTTTCCTTGGGGAAAGGTTACTTTTCCTCTCTAGCATCTCTTAGTTGCCTCTAGTGACTTGGTCTAGGGGTGAGGCCCTGCGCAGTTTTGTATTCAACATTAGCATCTATATTTGTGTTATCCTTATATATTTACAAATATATAAGGATACGTAAAAACCAGGAATATTTAATATTCCTTGGGTAAGATTATTCTAGCCACAATCAGTTACTGTCCTGGTCTCAGTTGGGAGACAGAGCGGCCTTTCCATGGAGGATAAAGATCCCGAAGAGGCACAAAATGGACAATAGTGATCTCTCTGCCTATAGGGAGTTCATTTTCACTTTAAAGAAATTCATTTACAGATACCATGAACTTAAATTTTTTTTCATGTGTGTTCTCACTAAAATTAAACTTGTGAGGCCCATATTAAATGGATAATAATGACAATAATAACAATAGTAAAAATTTTGGCAGAATTTACTGTGTTTTCTTATTGCTCAAAAGAAATAGCAAGTTGTCCTAGGAATAATTTAGTTTAACATTTGAAGCGACTTAAGAGTACGTCTGTGAAGCCGGGTGTGGTGGCACACGCCTTTAATCCCAGCACTTGGGAGGCAGAGGCAGGCGGATCGCTGTGAGTTCGAGGCCAGCCTGGTCTACAAAGTGAGTCTAGGACAGCCAAGGCTACACAGAGAAACCCTGTCTCAAAAGACCAAAAAAAAAAAAAAAAAAAAAAAAAAAAAAGAGTACGTCTGTGGCCCAAAGGAAATCTCATTTAGTTCAAACTGATAAGAATGGCAAAGGGGAAGACATCTCTTCACATTGTGTTTCCTTGTACCTGGCATTTAATCCAACCATCAAGCTCAGTGGGCATGAGTTTCTTTAACTTGAGTGAAGTGATAACTAAACACTTCAACCCCAGACTTGAGTGTTTTGGTGTAACATATAATGTGCACTCAGCCGAGACTCTAATCTACAACATTCCGCTTTGCCCCTTGATTTATGTTTAGTTCTTTGCTAGAAGGTTCCTTTTTCATCCAATTCCACATGGATGCAGCGATTCCTGTCCCACAGCCAAGGTCAACCTTTTAAGGCCCGTGGGGCTGTTGCGGGCATGAAAACTATCAATGTAGAGAGGACTCTGGAACTCAGGGCCACATGCATTGACAGCAGGAGCTCTAGAACTGCACAGGCTGGTCAGTGTCCAGAAAGTCACAAGCAAGGGTGCTCAGGGGGAAAGCCTGGCAGACCGAAGAGCCGCTAAGTCCATGGAAGGAGCAAGAGGCATCAGTGTAATCAGCGTAGGCTAAACAGACCTGGGTTGTATTAGTCATGCATCCTTAACAACACAACAACAAAAAAGGTGCTTACACAACGTGGAAAAGAGTTTTCTGCAACTACATTTCTAAAGCTTGGCAGACTGTGGGAGTAAGAGGATAGCTCATAAGACCAGAACTTTATACAAGGGTTTGTAGACAGTTAACCTGTGCTAATAGGGATTGGATTATCGAATCAGTGTTGCGGGAGAAAGTAAGTTCAGTCAAGTGGTTTTTCTAGTTTTGTGTAATTATTTCTTTCTTGTGGTTATGAAGGTTATTGATAAAACTTAACTTCTAAAAACCCTTCTGGCCTTTTGATTATATTCTTATTAGATTTTTCCAGCATGTCCAAAATTTCCACTGTGGGCTGTGTACAATCGTTTATAAACAAGGTCTGTTATTGTAGATTCAGAATAGGAGGCAGCAGATGCATTCGATAAACAATTTTAACACTTTTGAGAAGGGAAAAGAACTTTCTGCCACATAATAAAAAAAGTCACAACGACCAAAGGAAAACATTCATGAATCCAGTGCAAGTTATGTACCATCCATAAATAATCCTTTTGAATTACCCTCTAAAGACTCATTTAATTTAAAAAGAGAGGAAACGCCTTTTCTTAATGTGTGCCATTCTCTCTTCCCCACCCTTATCAAGAATGTTGGGATCAGAAAGTAGAAAAAAGGAAATCTGGAATGTTTACTATAATATACCCAAGTGTTTTCAGGGTCTTACCAAAAGCAATGAAGCTGTCAGCATGGCTTTCTTATAGGTTCATTACACATCTATGAATCCGCACATGTAGAACATTTGCTGGGAGCTTTCCTGTGCTCACTTCTGGAGTCCCTTTGCTGTAAACAACTTGGAAAAGCCAAAGCTCCATGAACTAAAAACCGAGGTCTTTTATTGTTCATGATGTGCCTACTACTTCATCAAAGCTAAATCTATCTGCATCTTCAACTAGTCAATGTTAGTGTTTCGAATTTTCCAGAACATTTCTCTTCAGATTTCTCTATTTCCTTGAAGAAAAAAAAAACCCAGACATTCCTTTTAAGGCATCACCATTTAGATCTTAAAAATAAAAGATGGAACATATGTGATTTTATTTTCTAAGCACTTCTGCAGTTCTTCTCACTGCCTGCCTGAGGTATTTATTTCTCTGTATGAGTAGTCGTCACCTGGGTCCTTGGCCTGTTCCACAGAGACAGTCATAACGATTTAATAAAGACTAACTAAACATTTCTTAGTTTAAACATATTTTACCCTAGGAAAAAACAAGGAAGTAGAAAATTGCTCTTGTATCAAAATTTTCCTTTTTTCACTTAGAAACAGACATACTAGGTCAGCCTCCTGTTCCTCAGTCTTGTTTTGATCCTGTCCAAACCCTTCTCTGCAATCTTGCAGGCACCTAGAAAATAATTTTCTCTTCTCCTGATGTGCTAAAGGTAGAAGTCTGGATAATAGACACAGATATGGATATAGAACCTGGAGTAATAAAAATAACTTTGTGTGTGTGTGTGTGTGTGTGTGTGTGTGTGTGTAGAAAAATAGTATAATTATATTACATCAAAATACTTGTTGATTGAAAAAAATTTTTGAGACATGATCTGTTTTATAGCCCTGCCTGTCTTGGAGCTTGCTGTGTAGATCGATCTGGCCTTGAACTCACAGAGATCTGCTGCCTGTGTCTCCTGAGTGTTGGGGTTAAAGGCAAATGCCAGTGTGTCTTCCTTTTGTATTTAACACTGGTGGTTATTTCAATCTATTCTGACAGGTTTGGGAATGCCAGGATGGTGGGTTTCAGGTGGCTTAGTGTCATTCACCATGTTGCTCAGCATCTTTAATATATCTTAGTGACTTTGATGATGATTCCTACACAGATGCCAACACAGATATGATCTCTTGGATTAAAGCACATAGTCATTGATTAAAAGAACTGTATTGCACAATGCCTTCAAATTCGAGATGCAAACTAAAATCAATCAAATTGAGCTGTATAAGCAAGATTGCAAAGAAATCTGTGGCCCTCTAGGGAAGAAATGACCAGACTGAGACTTACAACACTGAGCAGCTGTTACTAAGTGAGCTCCAAAACATTCCGAGTTTCTCTATATTACAGAGTTAGACTCAGAGGTGAGGCTGATGAAGCTGGCACATACCAGGATCTGTGTAGTTTTCATATTTTTTTCCTTAGAGTTTATTCATCCTAACCGAAGCCATTAAAAACTTTCAGCATGAGTCGCATGCGTAGTTTCTACTTCTAATGACTGCCCAGCCATAAACATTTCAACAACAATTGGTTCATAATCCTTTCTAAAATGTCCATGCATTTTGAATTATTAATATACAGCAAGTTATGGAAATTGCATAGGGAAAAAAGCTGAATGATGGCTTTGTAGGGCAATAGGTAAAACTGTGGAAGTAGACAGACATGGATGATTGAAATTGGATGTGAAGAAAACTGAATGGGAGAAGAGGAGGTGGGAAGAAGGCAAATAGGTTGGCGAGCAGACAAAACATGGTGAAAACTCACTGGTGTTTCAAGAGTTCACTTTGTGAAAAAGAAGACTGAAAGTTCCGAGTGAGAGCTTGAGAGAAGTGAATTTGCCTTGCGTCCCACAGAAAACGGCAAAATTGGAGTTTTACGTTAGATCCTCCCACTTGTGTTCAGTACGTTTTCTGATAGAGCACCTTAGCATCAAGGAAGGGAAACACTCCAGAATGAGATGGGTGTGGTCTGTATATTAAAATATGGCTACAGAATAGAGCTCACATTTTTTTAAATCATAATCCTGCCAAGTATGGAATGTGATTGCTGTTCTGTGTGGATGCTTGCTTGATCTCCGAAGTGGGAGATGTTTGCCTTTCAATGTTTTTCCCATCCAGGGATCTTCCTATATAACACCATGAAGATTGTTAGTTGCTGGACCACTTTCAAAGTTTCTCTTTGTAAGCAGTAATCTGGCAGTCTGTATAATTCCCTTTTGCTTATTGTCTTTCTCAATGCATGTGCACCATCCTTTCTGAGGGAAGCAGAACTAAGTGACTTATTGCCTTCATGGTTTCTGTTCTTATAATTAACAGTGCAGTTGCTTTATTCTGTCTCATATAATCAATAACAAAGGAGATTATAATTTTGGTCTACTTACTTTAAACATTTGTTAAACATGTTCTTTATGGAGCATAGGCCCAGTTGGGGTGGATACAGATGACAATGACCAGCATGGACAGGTCATAGGAAGTCTTTTCAGATCAGTTGGAGAAACAGAATGAATCAGCCTGGAGAAGCAACGTGTTGTTTACGTTTCTCTAAATGTCTTTAGAATTATGCATTTTAACTATGAATCATTTTCATGCAGGTTATCTTGCATTACTTTGGAGGGCAAAATTTGGACCAAAAAAAAAAAAGTTTGCTTTGAGCAGATTTAAGGCACTGATTGGTGTGTGGTGATTTTGCCTGATAAGGACTGGAAACACTTATGTTGGGACCACTTACCCACATTAGGAGGCACCTTCTTTGATGCAGAAGCTCAGAATCTGGCTGCTCACTTGGCCAGGTGATGCCACAGTAAACTCAAGCAGGATTGGACTAGATTAAGTTGTGCAACTCTGAGGCTGTCTGGGCTGAGGATTCCTCTAGAGGTGCCTCAGTCAAGGTATTAGGGAACTTGTGATCTTGATCAGTGAGCTTCCAAAAATAAAGACACCCGGAGCTCCTTTGGATGTTCACTGATACAAAGCGAAACATTGCAAGAAAGGATCTTATAAGGCTTCCTTGAGGAATTCTGTTGTATTTGCTGTATAAAGATGATTGTTTGAGACGTAGTTATAAGATAAAATGCATTTTCTTTTTCTTTTATTTTTTCTTTAGACAGTGGTTCTCATTCATCATCGTGAACAACTTGCTTTCTGTCTAATGAAACTAGGTCATTCCTACATTTGTTTGACATGGTCACACAATGAGTCCAAATATCTTGGGACGCTTCACATTACAAATCCATCTCTTCTTCTTCTCCTCCTCCTCCTCTTCCTCTTCCTCCCTTTCTTTTCCTTCTTCTTTCTCCTCCTCCTCCTTTTCTTCTTCCTCCTCCTCTTCTTCCTCCTCCTACTAAACAAAGTGCTCCAGTGCCTTTCTCCTTACTGCTGCAGTCATGACTCTGAACACACTACTTTTTAAGTTTCATTCCTGTTGCTGTGACAAATACCCTAACGAAAAGCAACAAAGGGAAGAGAGGGATTGTTTAACTTCTGGTTTCAGGCCACAGTCATTATTGTGGGGGCAGGGGCTTAAAGCTTCATGCCCATCCATAGTTAGGAGCAGAGAGAGAATAAGTGCTACAAATCCAAGCTTGGATCCTCACTTGCTGTCTTGCTTTCACTCTTGTACAGATCTGTCTTAGCCCAGGAAATGGCGCTGCTCACAGCGGCTGGGGCCTTTCTACACCAGTTAATACCGAAGCAATCCTCCACAGACCAAACTGATCTAGATAATTTTGCATGAAGACTCTCTTCCCAAATGGCTGTGCCAAGTTGGTGGTTAAAAGTAACCAGCAGGACTCCTCAGAGGAATTTGCTATCAAAATATGTTAATATCTGTGTTGAAAATCTGTATACTGAGTTTTAGACTTATACATTTTTCTATTTGACTTTTTTTCTGATAGCCATTTAAACTAGTCATATAAGCTAACTATACTTTGACTACATTTTAATTCCAAGACAAGTAAATTGTTTTTTTTTCCTCCTTTATTAATTTATTCTTGTTACATCTCAATGGTTATCCCATCCCTTGTATCCTCCCATTCTTCCCTCCCTCCCAATTTCCCCTTATTCCCCTCCCCTATGACTGTTCCTGAGGGGGATTGCCTCCCCCTCTATATGATCATAGGGTATCAAGTCTCTTCTTGGTAACCTGCTGTCCTTCCTCTGATTGCCACCAGGTCTCCCCGTCCAGGGGACATGGTCAAAGGTGAGGCACCAGAGTATGTGAGAAAGTAATATCCCACTCTCCACTCTACTGTGGCGAGTGTTCTGTCCATTGGCTAGATCTGGGTAGGGGCTTAAGGTTTACTGCCTGTATTGTCCTTGGCTGGTGCCTTAGTTTGAGCGGGACCCCTGTGCCCAAATCTGCCTATCATAATGTTCTACTTGTAGGCTTCTAGGACCCTCTGGGTCCTTCTACTTTGCCTTTCTCCCATGATTCTCTCATCTAGAGTCCCACTAGAATGTCCTCTCCTCTGTCGCAGTTTCCTGGTAAGTAAAGGCTTTCGTGGGACATGCCCCTTGGGCTAATATGCAGATATAAGTGAGTATATACCATTTGAGTCTTTCTGCTTCTGGGTTAACTCACTCATTATGATCATTTCTAGCTCAATCCATTTATCCACAAATTTCGGGAATTCCTTGCTTTTAATAGCTGAATAGTATTCCATAGTGTATATGTACCACAGTTTCTTTATCCATTCTTCTATTGAGGGACACTTAGGCTGTTTCCATGTTCTGGCTATTATGAATAAGGCTGCAATGAACATGGTTGAGCAAATTTTCTTGCTGTTTGCTGGAGCATCTTCTGGGTATATTCCAAGGAGTGGAATAGCTGGGTCTTGAGGAAGCCCTATTCCCATTTTTCTGAGATAGCACCAGATAGATTTCCAAAGTGGTTGTACTAGTTTGCAATCCCACCAGCAATGAAGGAGTGTTCCTCTCTCCCCACATCCTCGCCAGCATGTGGTGTCGCTTGAATTTTTGATCTTAGCCATCCTGATGGGTGTAAGATGGAATCTCAGCGTTGTTTTGATTTGCATTTCCCTGATGATTAAGGAGGTTGAGCATTTCTTTAAGTGTTTCTCAGCCATTTGATATTCCTCTGTTGAGAATTCTCTGTTTAGTTCCATGCCCCATTTCTCGATTGGGTTATTTGGTTTGGTGGTATTTAATTTCTTGAGTTCTTTATATATTTTGGATATTAGACCTTTGTCAGATGTGGGGTTGGTGAAGATCTTTTCCCAGTCTGTAGACTGTCGCTTTGTTCTCTTTACTGTGTCACCTGCCTTACAGAAGCTTCTCAGCCTCATGAGGTCCCATTTATTAATTGTTGACATTAATGCCTGGGAACTTCATATGGAAAAACAAAAAACCCAGAATAGCTAAAACAATCTTGTACAATAAAAGGTGCTCTGGAGGAGTCTCCATACCTGATCTCAAACTGTACTATAAAGCAATAGTAATTAAAACAGCATGGTACTGGCACAGCAACAGGCTGGTTGATCAGTGGAATCGAATCGAAGACCCAGATATGAATCCACATACATATGGTCATTTGATTTTTGACAAAGAAGCCAAATCCATTCGATGGAAAAGGGATAGCATCTTCAACAAATGGTGCTGGTCTAACTGGATGTCTATGTGTAAAAAAATGCAACTGGACCCATATTTGTCACCTTGTATAAAACTCAAATCCCAAGTGGATTAAAGACCTCAACATAAAACCAGAGACACTAAATCACTTAGAAGAAAAAATGGGAAAGAGCCTGGAACATATTGGCACAGGAGACAACTTCCTGAAGTAAATTGTTTTTAAATTTGATTATTTTCATATTTGATTTAAAAATAACTGGCTGTTTGCTATTATGTAATTGGTATCTTTCTACATTCCTTATGAAACAAGCCTCATTTTCCTTACTGGAAAAATTAAATCAAAATAGTTAGGTAATTGAAATATCCTATTCACTTTAGTTTAGTTATTACATTAAAGTGAATTTATCTGAAACAAAATTTAAGAAGTCTCAGATAAATTTGATTTCCCACCCTGGCAAAAGCAAGAGAAGGAATACAGTTTTCACATTCACTCTGCCTACTGTGGTGATGCTGAGTTCATCCTTCATCACCTGGTGTTCTGCCATTTTGAAATTTCTTTACAAAGTAGATATGGTAGCACATATCTGTAACCTCAGACCTCCTAAGGCCGAGGCAGGAGAAGCACTATACATTTTAGGTATAGATAATGAATTCTGGTGCACTCAATATATATACACAAATAGACATTGACTGCGTTGTGGGAAGTGGAGTTATGATCTATAATTCACCATATTATATATAAAGAAATAAATTTTTATTTTTCATTGTACTTTTAGAGTGTTTTGTGCTATGACTCAGATTTTTTCCTTCCTAAGCCTCAAGTGTTGGGGTTAAAGGCTTTTTTAAAAAAATCATACACTGAATTTTTACAATTCCTATTGGTTGTGATATAAAAAGTCAACATTAATATTATTTTATTAAACTGTTTGTTTCTTATTTCTACCTTTCCGTTCTGTTTCTTAGCTTTCATAGGAATTCTTAGCAAGTACATGATGGCTAGACTTAGCATAATTGCGTCTTTGATGATCAATTATTGGAAAATTCACACATGTGTAATGAGTATATATATATTCTCTCTCCATACACACACACACACACACACACACACACTTTATTTATTTAGCATGATCATTCCATGAAAAATGTTTTAAGACCTAACACACATGTTTCTAATGGGTTTGCTATACATAGTTTATATTTATAGCCCAATTTACTAGTGACTTACACTTCCTAGAAGGTTGTCAGTATATATTAGATGCTCAATATGTTCTTATTGAATAAATGAGTACGTTAAATGTCCTCAAAAGACATATTTCTAAATCTTAAGATGCAGTGAATATTTTGTGTCCTCATTTTTATTTGGAGGCATGCCTGGGAGACTTTGTTTTAAGAAAAATATGCAAGTGGAAACTTGTAAGGGCATGAAGAATCTTTGTTATAAGTCTTCATTCCTAGTCTTGTAAACTCTATCAACATAAATCCTTGTGAGCTAATCTTATTGATAATTTTTTTTTACTGACATTGCTCTTACCATGTACAGTTTTACTCACAACACTCATGTTTTCTCAGATGCACTGAATTTTTTCACCTATTTGAAATAATCTGCTTTGTATCTTCCAAAAAGTTGTCAGTGCTCACACGTGGTATCGGTACCCTGTTAAGTGAGTGACATCGTCAAATCACTTAGATCCCTCTCATCCGTGCATTTATGCTTCCTTCTGGGTAGGTGATAATTTCTTGTGTTAGATCTTCGAATATTTTATTTGTCTTCTCATCCAGCAACCAAGATGGGCTACATATTTTCCATATAAATCTCTTATTCTTTATTCTCTGTTACTCTTCTCTGCATTTTGTTGTTTATTTTTCTATTTTGGCAAACTTTTAAAACTCTATTAATTATTTACGTTATGAAAATATAGTTTGTCATGTTATGTTATTTTTCATCTTCTGTATAGTCTTTATTATTTTCACTAGCCTTCTTTCATAAATTACATCCTAACCACAGTTTCCCTTCCTTCCTCTCTTCTCAGTCCCGTTTCCCCAACTCCCCTCTCTCCCAGATCTACTCCTCTGGTATTTACCCTCAAAAAAGAGCAGGCCTCCCAAGAATATCAATAAAACACGGCATATTAAGCTGCAATAAGACTAGGCATATCCCCTAATATTAAGGCTGGATAAGGCAACGCAGTAGGATAAAAATGGTCCCCAAAGCAGGCAGGCTCATAGACCACCCCGACTCCTACTGTTAGGTGCGGCTCTCTCTCGTTCCTGGGGTCGCTGGCCACCGGTCCTCAGGAACAAGGGAGCAGAAGAGACGAACCGGAGATTTGGTGTCCTATGAGCATGAACAGAAATGAACTTCCAGGACCAGCTTCTGGGAGGCAGGTCAATTTTATTCAGGACGAACGAGGGAGGGTTATGTAGAACTTTGTGGAGGAGGTAGGGGTATCCGGGGTGGGTAAAAATCACTGGCGGAAGGGTGAAGGTACTGAGATGCTTCACTTATGTGGAGAAGCATTCCAGGAAATGCAGGTGCTTGATGAAGAGGAATTGGATCTGTAGGAAAGCACTACATGACAGTCTTCAAGCACAGAGTGTGGAGATCTGGGTGACGAGGGCAGAGAGGAGGAAGCCTCACCAACAAAGACAGTACTCCATTTTGTACGGAGCTCAGCGCTTTCTGGTCATGGCGGCCTACAGGGTTTCACAAAAGTTAGTAGGAGTCCCACAAGACCAAGTTACACAACCATAACATATATACGGAAGACCTATCTCAGACCCAATCAGGTTCCCTCATTGTCAGATCAGGCTCTGAGAGCCCCTATGAGCCCTGGTTAGTTGGTTCTGTGGGCTCCTACGATTCTTTCTTCCCCTCTTTGACAGAACTCTCTGAGCTCTGCCTAATGTTGGGCGATCCATCTCTGCATCTGCTCCCATCAGTTGCTGGATGAAGCCTCTAATGATGATTATGCTGGGCTCTGGTCTGTAAGTATAGCAGAGTATCACCGAGAAAAATTTTATTGGTTATTTTGGCCTGGCAGTTTTGCTTCTATCTCTGGGCCATCTGGCCTCTGGTTCCCAGCCCTCCAAGAAGTGACAGGGCTGGGATCCTTCTCATGACATGAGTCTCAAGCTGGGCTAGTGACTGGTTGGTCACTCCCAGAGGTTTCTTAGTTGCACTGGAAGCCTCTCCTGATAACAGAAGATGGGTCCGTATCCCACGTTGCGAGCGTTCGTTACTAAGATTATCCTTGTTGATTCCTAGGATTTTCTGTTGTGCTAGGTTTCTACCTTGCCACCAAATGCCCCCCAAGTTTAGTTGTCTCTGCCAGAAATCTCTCTCTCTCTCCATCCCCACTAGTTGCCTCTTGTTCCCCTACCCGCCCTCTGATAGTCCACTTGCAAACTCTATTCTAGAACAGCTTTCTATGTAGCCTTAATAGTAAATTCAGCTTTAATCTAACATTTGTACTCATTTCCTATGGATAAAGATACTTTAAATCTCTCTTTTTTAATGTCATCAATTGTCCTTTGATTATATATATAAAGAGTAAATGTAACACAATACATTATAAGTTACAACAGAACATATTATATAAATATTTCTGTATACATTTTTTATCCTTGAAGAAAGCCTTCTTGTACTTACTATTTACCCTCATATGATGTGTACCTTCAGAGCTGGGATGTAACTCAGTGGGAGAGTGCTTGCTTTGCATTCACAAAGCCTCATGTTTATTAGTAACACACACACACACACACACACACACAGATACATCACCTTTTCACTGGCTTCCTAGAGTATACTCAAGAGTAGGTTAACAGCTCCACGATCAGTAGACTATAGCATCTAATGCTATCTGGGTACCAGAATGAAATTATTCATAAATGCATCTTTGTACTTTTTGTTTTTCATGAAACTATTTATTTCCTTTTTCTTTTTTTACATATACATTTATATTATTACACGTATATACAATAAATTACTTACAGCAAGAAGAACCACAAACCAATCAGGAATTATATAAATGTTACAATCATAGCGTTTTGGCTATTAGTGTTGGGAAACCTTGAAGAAAACATCTTTTCTATCTTGGTGAGTCTAAAATTCTGAATGTAAATCAATGTCTATCATTTTTCATCTCTATCAACTTAAAACACCTATCAAGACCTAAAAACATCTTAACCCCTAAACAACTAAGTTTAATTGTAAAACTAAACTATCTGGTCTTCAACCCCATCAGAGACTTGAGAAGGGATAAAATTAATTACCTGAGTAGACAGGAAGTAAAGGCTAACATTTTCCAAAATGAGAACATTTCAGAGACAGCCTGAACAGCCACCCAGAATTCTCTATGACGTTGGAGAATTATCTTCAGCCTTCTGGCCCAATGTACCTGGTAGACATATTTGTGAGGCAGGAGCTATTGGGGACTTGCTTACCCTGTCTTGTCAGAGTTTGGCTGTTTGACTCTCCCTGCATCCAAGCTTGCCCACTTTTAGGCAGAATTCTGTGTGGCAGAAATGAGGACATTTTCCCCAGTGGCTTGTTTGCCACATTTGAAGCCATGTCCATAAGGAGGTTCATTGATGCTCATCATCTTCTTTGAGGGAGGTTGTATATTGCCAGCAGTTAGCCTGTCTTTTTGTCAAAGCATCTTTAAAATAATAAAAACATCTTTAAATGCCATATGCTGTACGTCTTTGAGGTTTTTGAAGACCTTATCTAACTATTTTATCTTATCTATCTATAGAATCATATCTATCTGTTAAGCCTAGGATGTATATTTTTGTGCTAAAAGTAAACTAGTGCTTGAAATGACCATGATTTGACCAATTAACAATTAACTTGTATTACTTAATTATCCTAAGCAGCCTGCAATAGCAGTTTCAAAGTAATGAAAGTAAACCTTGTATTATAGTTGAGTTGCATGGGTATAATACTTCATATTAGAGTAGAAATGTATATGTATATATATGTATATATACACATATATATAATGTATGTGAAGAATAGTCTTAAATTTGTATTCTATACCAATGTGTCAAAATTAAACTTTCTTTGCATCAATATACAAAATTCTATACCAGTGAATTAAAAATAACCTTGTGAGTAACAATTAAGGCATTAAGTTGAGGAGTAGATTCAATAAGTCTACTTTTTGTCCTTTCATTCCTGTATATTTTCTGCATCCCTGCTCATTTCTCTAAGGGGGAGTTGAGTAAGTTTTTGGTTGCTTTCTTGGGCTACAGGTGTGTATTTTCATTGGGAGTTGGTTATAAGTTATTATTGGTCTTATTCAGAGAGCATCTTTGCCTTTTTGTCAGTGAAGCTGAATGAGGTAGTGGAGAGCATTACGCCTGATCTCACAGTCTTGCCTCTCTGCTTTCCCGTCTGTGCCCCCTTTTCCTGGTACTCATCCTCCATACTCTCTGCTTCACTGTTGCTCAGTGACCACTGTTCCCCCCATTTTTTTCCCTGATTGGCCGGACATGGGCATGAGGAAGGGCGTGGTTAGTATGGGGTCCGGTGGTGTGTGGTACTAAACCCTTTCCAAAGCTACTTGAACCACGGTGGAGATGGCCGGCCTGGGAGGAGAGAGTGGAGTCCCTACACCGAGTTTGCAACTCAGTATGTTGTTGGAACCCTTTGCGGATGGGGGTAGATTCATCAGTAAATGGAAGATGTGTGAGGAATCATGAGAGCCAGTACCCTCAGGGCAACTGCGAAGGAAATATAATATCAAATATAAAATAAAAAACCACAAACAACACAACAACAACAACAACAACAACAACAACAACAACAACACCAGAAGAGAAACCACCATCACAATTCAACCACCATAATGCAGTCTGTGAAAAAAAAAACATTAAAAAAAAGAAATCTTTTTCTATTTTGGTAGCCTTAAAAGCACCTTTCCCACACAATTTATACTTCAAGAGGTTATGTGTTTGATTCTGCTTGTGGATTCTCTGGGATGAGTCGCCATGGTAATGAAACTCTAGTCAGGGTAAGGGCAAACTATCCTGGCCTTAGTTGGTGAGAGAGGTGGTGCTTTTTCTCTTGAAACTAGGTTAGACATTGTTGGCAAGTGTATGGTTAGTCTCTGAAGGAGAGATAAACATGTCTTTTGTTTAGATCACAAGTAGGGCTTGAGAAAAAGACTTATGAGAGAAGGTGATGTTTATCCCTTTAGAAGTTGAGCCATCATGTGGGGGAGATTGGTTGTTAACCAGCTGAAAGATATCCCCGAACAAATTCTTAGAGGGGGTATAAACGTGAGCCAAAAACAAGAGGCAGGGCCTTTGGAGACTTGTGATAGTTTTGGCTGTTCATCGCTCCACTTTGAGATGCTTCTAGAGAGAACCTCTTGAGGTAAGGCTTTGGGGCTCCGGGCTCTGGCTGTGGTTCTGGGTTCTGTTTGCTCCAGGTTCCAACAAAAGAAATCCTGCTGATTATGCCAGGAGAATTGTTCCTCAGAACTAATATCCTTACGGTTTCATTATTATGTTCTTTAATCTTCTTTTCCTATTGTTTAGGTTAGTTGGGTTTTAAGTGAAGTACTCTCAGTTAATAAGTTCATAATAATATATATTTACTTAAAAAATTGAGGCTACAGGTCTCAGCAGAATGGCTAATGTCTCTTTTCCCCTTTCCCTCCATAAGGCCCATTTTAAAATTAGGGCTCTAATTTCTTTCCTGAGAGAGATGATTTAGGGGTTACTCAAAGATCATGAGAATCTTTTGACATCTTGCCCCTTCTTACAAATATAGCTGTGGTTTCTGACATTGTCTTTCACGTATCTAAATTGGGAGATATTAATAAGATACAACACATCTTCCTCCTTTTCCTAAATACCACATTAAACTCCTGCAAAAGCTAATTTGGTTAAAATTATATTAGATAATAAAGGGAAAACATAGTCAAAATGTCAAATACATTACTGTCTCAGTTTCCCTTAAAGATTTTATAAACCACTTTGTTGCTGCCTTTGTCTGAAATCCTGCCCAGCTTTCTCAAGTTACATAAAGTTTCCAAATATTAAGCTAAATAGCCAAATGATATTCTAACAACCTCATATACATAACTATTCTCTTGTTATTAGACAATGATCTGTCAGCTATTTTTATATCAATTCATGTTGTAGTAAAATACTTTTGAAATAAATTATTGCATTCTAGATTCTTCCTTGGTGTTACCTGAACCACAGTGTGTGTGTGTGTGTGTGTGTGTGTGTGTGTGTGTGTGTGTGTATGCATGTGTGTGTGTGCGTACATGCATATAACATAGTGTTCATGGACTAGCACTCTGTAGACACTTATCCATTTATTCTCTGTGCTTTGTCCTGATATGACTCTCTGTATTTACTACTGTCTACTGAAAATGACTATCCTCTGATGAGGGTTGAGAGCTGCACTAATCTATGGGTATTAAGGTAAGAGTATTTAGAAGGCATTTTGATACTATGACCATTTAGCAAAAGAATGGAAGTAGGTGCTCCTCTGGTACCTATAATCTCCCCAGACACAAATTCTTGCCCAGTTTTGCAGTACTAGGCATGAGTTTCCCCTAGTTCAGTGGATATTATCCAAATAGAAAGTAATTGGTTACCCCCGTAATATCATACCTCTACAGCACCAATAATCAGATCTTGCCTGGCCAGTCAGGATTGTAGCGTTCAAAGCTCAGAACAGGCAGACTGTCCATGACTTTTCTACAGTGGCATCTTGCATAGTTCCTTCTGGTACTTTGAAAGATAGTCAGCACGGAGGACACTTGTAGGCCAGTGTGAACTTGAATTCTCCATGGTTTTTGACCTAAGTGTATCATGTTTTCAGTAATAGGGTCTTTTCATCAAGTTGTTGTAAGAAACCAAGAGCAATAGCCTTTACTGTTTGGCTGGGACCTCACTGACCAACAACTTAAAGGGAGGTATACCAGCCCTGGCACTGGGACTTTTGTTTAATAATTTATGACTTCTTGAAGGAGCATTATCTTTCCAGGAAGGTTACCTCCATTCAATCACATTTCGTGTAGTTTTTAGTACACTTATAAAATAGGTTCCTTTGTTATTTCTTCTTTACTTAATGGCCTTAGTAAATTTATTGCCACTTATACCAATGACTCAGAATGCTTTCTGAGATGTAAATTTAGTATGATAGGCTCTTGCGATGAGATATTCAAATGACTAAGGAATATGTCCAACCATATATACATAACATTTAATCAAACTAGCTACAGTTGTACAGTTGTTTTTTTACTTTTTATAAGATTTATTTTTATTTTAATGTTATGGGTATATATGTGTCTGTGTGCGAGTCTCTGCACAAATAAGTACTGGTGACAACAGAGTCCAGAAGAGGCCACCCAATGCCCTGGAGCGGAGTTGCAGGTGGTTATGAACCCATGTCTTAAGCAAGAACAGCACATCTCTTAACTGCTGAGCCATTTCTCAAAACCCAGTAGGTCCATCTTTGCACCGCCAAATTTAATCTTGTGGACAATTTGGTCTGAGATCCTTTCTTAAATCTGCTACCTACGGTATGAGTGTTACGTGGGCCTATAATTATTATCGAGGTAAAGAAAATGGGCTAAGTTATTTAGTATTAAAGAAAAGTGAGGAAACAAGATTTTTATGAACTGGCTAAACAAGACTCGACCTTAGGACCACTTTGTGTTAAGTAGCACCTCTTGGCAGATCGCTGTATTCAAGAATGCTTCGGTCTTGTAGCATCTTTTATAAAGACCCTGACTATAGATAACACTCTGAGTAACAATTCTTTAAATCAAAGAACTTTCAAGTTCAGTTGTGCTGTTGGTACTTGAAATGTTTAAGCAGTTACAGGTGAGATGAAACGTAAGGACCATTTATGAAAAAAAAATAGCTCTTGTTATTATTATTTTTTTTTTTTGTCACACCAAGGAAGAAATTTTAAGTTCGCTCCATTTACACAATTTACTGTGCAATCTTGTCTGAACTCCAGTTGACCCCATCCTACACCAAATGGACTATATAGGAAAGCGGCAAAATAATTTCAAATAAACATCTCCTAAAATGCATTTTTAACCTTGGATCTGGAGATCTATAAAAGAATACTTTTTTCAGTACTTTGATAACATGGAGAGAATTCCTCACAGCTGAAAATTATGGTATTTAAAGGGTTCAAGATGTCTTTCCAGGTTTTGAGTTGGCAGCCAGCCAGTATCTGAATGGCTGCACTTTAAGAGCTCATCTCGCTTCCTCATCCTTAGGTTTTGTTCCATTTTTAACATCAGTGCTCACTCCCAGAAAACATTTAATATATTCCTTAAAGCTCGTTCATTTTTTTTTCTATTGCTGTAGACACAAGTTTTGCCTTTAAAATCAAGTCAGTGACATAACAAATCTCCAGGACCCTGACCATCTTTAAATGTATAAACATAAACATGTTGGCTTGGTTCCTTATAAAACTTAAATAAATGTTTACATAAGAATCTTAGTCTAGATCATTATTTTCAGATCAACTTCTAAGCTGCTTTGTAGCAAACACAGCTTTGTTTGTGTGTGCATGCGTGTATGTGGCTTACTAAACAATCTCAGTGGTTTGCAGCATTTGAGCTAAATGTAATTTAAATACTTTTTGAATTCTACCCCATAACCATCGATTGACCACATAATGGGGGACTTCCAAACCCCATTATTTTGGACAGTGCTCTAGGACCCATTGTGTGAAGAGAACGTGGCAATATCCTACTCAGCATAGGATTCCGCCGGGTAACCACAGGATAGACTGAATGGAAAAGGCTACAAGGGGTTTAGAATAAAATGAAAGAAGAGGCATCCATACAGTTCAGAAAAAAAAAAAAAATAGAAGCACAGGTGATTTTTATTTTACCTGCAGCCTATGTGGTGGTGAACCCAAACCACTTTTTGTTCCTTTCACTGCCCCCGAGTTTTATTGGCTGTGAATGAGCTTGCCTTAGGGCGTGTGTAAGAGCCTGTCTCCGGACTATTTATACAAGCATTTCAGTAATAATAACAACAACAACAATAACGACAGCAGCGGCAGTCCTAAAAACAGTAGTAGTAGTAGGAGGGTATGTGTTATAGCCTTATATAAGTAACGACAGAGAATCAGAGGTAAGTGAGGTTTTCTCATTTAAAAGTAAAGGAAAGATAAAGTGATAAGAATAGATGTTATATCAGGTGCTTGGAAAAAAAACCCAGATTGCCTTTCTCTGTTGGAAGCTGAGGTTAGGTATTAGGAACACACTTTCTAAAGGACGCAGTCACTTGCCTTGTGTGGGGTTTCACTTGCATTTGCACATGATATCTCACTACAGCTAAAGTAGAACGGGGCTTACTTTACATCTGTTAGGTTTTTACTTGGCCTTCCATTTGGGTAAAATTCCCTCTTTCCTTAACCATAAAATTGGGTTTAGTCCCTCTTAAACTCCCCTTAAGCTGCCGACTCTGTACCAGCACATGTTTTATTAATGTGGAACACCTTTGCCATTGTTGATGTGTCTTCCTGCTCCAGTTATTGTATGTGCTTATAATTTATCCCATATCTCACACGTAACAGGGAGCATAAAGTTTCTCTTGTCTTTTTTTCTTATCTTATTTTTATTATGTAGTTAAATAATTTCCCCATAGTTAGGAATATTTAACTATGTTATTATGTTCAGTAATTCAACCAGGCATATTATTTCTCTGCTGACATTTTGGATAAGGCAGAGTTTTGTTGTATAAGACTCCTCGTGTTGCTGCTCCTGACCCACACTACAACGTTTTCAGTATCTTTTTATCAATACTGAGAGGGCTGTTCCCTTGTTAAGTCATTCAACAACGTAGGACGCTTCACAGGGAAATGTTCTCACCTCAGCAGAGATTCCGTTCCTTCCATAATACTTAATGCAACTTGGTGTTATTTATTTCTTTGTTTTATTTGTATGCTTTGAGCACAGAATGAAACTTTGAGAGCACAGATACTGTTTTGTTTGGTGTTATTCATTGTACATTGTAAAACACTTATATTAACACATGGAAAACAATTGATAAGTTTTGGAATAACAAATATACCAAAGCCATCTAAGGCATATTTGCAAACTATTTAGAGTAGCGAGTAATTTAAGTAACAACTTACTAGCAAGTCTGTGACGGTGTCAGTTTAAAAATCATCTAGTCCAATGTACAGATTAGTTTAGACTATGGCTTGCATTACATTTTACCTCTAACAATGAACCTAGGCAAGGTGTACATTCGTTTTGTGCTGGGTTTCTCTACTTACATAATGAGATGATTAATAGCACTTGCCTTTTACCTGTGATGGTACCTGCTAGGCCAAAAGTTATAATTCTCATTAAGACCCTAGAAGTGATGTATGAGTGCAAAAAGTCTTGATGGTAATTGTAATCCAAGAAGGGTTACTATGGCCCTCTTTGTTTTTTTTGTTTTTTTGTTTTCATCTGAAACAAGGGTTAAATCTACATGGCCTTCAGCAACACACCTGAGTACCTATAATTCAAGATTAGAGCTTATGGGAGAAAGCTTGTGAGTAGAATACCCATCATCCTCTAGGTCCTGTGCTAAGGTTAGCAAAGCTGCACATATGTAACATTTGGCCTCTGGTTATTTTCTTTTTAACCAGCTTGCTTCTCAAATCTCTAGAATGTCAGTTGAGGAGTTAAATCAACATTATCCTTTGCCTTTGTCACTTTTGTCACTTTGAAACATAAGGAAGTTCTCTCTTTGGGTGCTTTTCAAAGAGTTATCGAAGTGTAAATCTTCCTTTTGGTTTTTCTGAAGCAGGTCCCAAAGCTAACCCACCGTCAGAATTCATTCAAGATGCTCTGGGCTCTTTTTGAGCATTTAGTTTAATTCCCACCAGTTGCACAGAGTCTAGGACTAGTAGCTGTTGAGCTCGCTGGTAGCTTGGCAGTGTTATTTTCAGTTTTATTAGGCTTACCATTTTGCTGAAGGCTTCACAGGCTCATTTTCAGATTTTTAATCAAGAACAAGTTTAATGATTGAAGGTAATTATCTCCAGATTAGAAAGGCTTTAAAAATTTTATCAGCATTCCAAAATTTAACAAATAGCCCTCTGATAATCTAATTAAAATCCAACTTTTCCTGCCAGACTAGTTCAAGCCAGACACACATTCAACCTCTTGTAGGAAAATCATTATCCATTTAAACCGTTTCTGACAAGTCAAGACATAAAAGTTGACTGGCGCTAATATTCTGATGGTTCTTTAGAGGTGGGAAAGGTACAACGGGGGCTGCCTTCTTACTGGTTTTTGTAAAAGTGGGATGTAGACTACCCAGTGTAGAGAGCACATAGAATTATGCCCAGCAGCAAATCAGAATCAGCTGCTCTGTGTCATAATGAAAAGCTTTTCCCTTTCCATTGGATTTGCACCTTAAATGGTAATTAAGCTTAGGGACTGCATTGCAAAGGAATTCGGTCTAGTTTGAACTCTGGAAATTTGATGGGTAATGAAACACAAACAGAAAGTCAAACACCATTCTTGGGAACTGTTTATATAAGCTGGGGGCGATATTGCTTTTTATGGCTCTGAAAATAATTTGGACGTCTTAACTAAGCCTTATTTACTCAAGGATGCACCTTGGCCTGTTAGTTAGCCAGCTGATGTTTTAGAGCAAACTTGAACTTCAGGTTCTAACAATGGGAATTGACTGCTACCAAGTAGTCGCACAGGTCTCAAGACTTTGAGAGCACAGTTGGTCAGATAACCTACGACACTGTTTTCACTTTGGGTTGTTATCCAGATTTTTACTTTTTGCCCTTCTTGCTTCTCCAAGGGGATTTGTTGTCAGAATTGAAAGCGGAGGAGTCTGAGACGCGAGTATCTTGAAGAGAGACAGCATGAGGTTTGAGACCTCATCCGCTTACTGATTTATGCGCTTCCAATTATCAATGTGTGGGAGTTTTGTCTAAAAAGCTGGGCCCGAAGTTCTCCTTTGTTCTCCAGTGTCTACTGCGGTTTACATCTTAAATAGGATGCAAATGTGATTTACAGTTCACGGCTTGGCGCAGTTACAGAAAATTGGGCTTTACAAGGCGATGCAAACGAGCAGGGAAGGGCCACGCGTGAGCCTCATGTTCCTGTGGGTGACAAAGGAATACCCCAGTGTGGCTTATGGGGAGACTGAGAGTAAACAACATGTGAAAGGTTGTTTCACTCAAAGAACATGGCTTTCTTCCCTGCGGTCTGGGAGAGTGGGGCTAAATCTCTTAAAACTGTTTAGAGAGCTGTTAGCGTAGCATTTCCATGTGGTTGGGAAAAAAGAACATCCACAATAGCAGCGCGTTTCCGTTGGGCGCGGCTGATCCTAGCAGGCACCTGACCTACTACAGGCGCCCACTCGCTACCCTTCCACCAGGGAAGCCTCTGCGTTAGCATTTTGGACGCTATGGTTTCCTGAGGACGCTTGACAAACCTAAGGACCATGGCAATGTAAACAACAACCGTGCCGGCAGAGTAGCCTGGAAAGTGCAACGTTCTTATGGAGTCAGTTTGGCCAAATCAAAATTCCTACAGATATGTAATGGCAGCAAATCAAATTAGTTGCATAATTTATTCAGTCAATCAACAAATCTTCTCTGAGCATATTTTCCATGACCCATTTTCAACTTTAAGAGAAGCATGGTTTGAGGGAAAGAATTGAATTTTAGTTTTGTCTACATTTGTGTGAGTCTTATGGCAACAACACAAGCACATTGAAGTTTCTAAGAAACAACACCTGAATCTAACTTTAGGTTTTATACACGTGTGCACATACATGCATCCATACCCTTTCCACACAAGAATGCACACACACACACACACACACACACACACACACACACAAATAAGTTAATTAAATAAAACTCATTTCAATACATTCAAATGGCACGTTTCTTTGAAAACATTTGTATGGATACAGAACGTCCATTTTGCCTGTAAAATGAGCTAATTGAATTATTGTTGTCTACCAGTGAACGGTTGTATTTCAGATGCCAAAAGCACTATTTTATCTTTATGGAAACAATGAAAAATATTTAGCGTCTCTGACTTTTCTATGTTTTCCTAAAATCATACACTCATGAGAGAGTTGCTATAAAGATGTTAATGCATCTGGGTCTCTTCAATGAAGTGAGGGCCACAAAGAATATTCACACTGAATGGGTGTAGTTTCTGGAAACGGTCTTCATGGGGTAGCTTTTCCGGCTAAGAGTAGCACAGTGTTTAATGGCGGTGTGTGAGTTTACTGATGGCATTCCTGCTGAGGGTACCCGCTGGGCGCCTAGAGAGCAGCGGTTTTCAACTTGAGGGCTGCGACCGCTTGGTGATTGGCTGACTTGTTTACAGGGGTTGTGTATCGGATACTTACATTACGACTCGCCATCATAGCAAAATTACAGCTGTAAAGCGGCAATGAAATAATTCTACGGTTGGGGGTATCACCGCAACGTGGGGGGACTATTATTGAAGGGTGGCGGCGTTAGGAAGGTTAAGGACCACTGAACCCCGCCCCTCTGCTTCATCTCACGGATATTACTAGGGACCCAATGACCTCAGGATGCAGTTCTCAGTATTCAAATGGCGAATGTGATAATATGCAGACGGCGCCCGGGTCTTCATCACTGTTTAAGGAACTCAAGAAGGAACTGCAGTTTTGAGCTCACTCTTCACGCCAGGTCTTCTAGGGTCAGTGTGCGCCAAGAGAAAGTCCTTCCAGGAAACCCCGCGGCATCAGGGAGCAGCTGGAGCAGGCTTTTAGGAACAAAAAAGGAGGGAGGGGGATAAGTTATTTCTATTCTACAGTCTGTCTCTTTACTGATTGTACCTTTCGCTATGCGTAGTCTTCTTTTACTTTTATTTATTTATTTATTTATTTATTTATTTATTTATTTGTGTAGTCTTCTTTTATTACATGATCTCATTGCTCTTATCCATCAGCCACAAGATTACTATTAAGAAAGTTGTTTATGCCAAGACTTTGACTATTCTAATTATTTCCAAGAGACACTTCTTTTTATGTTAAGCTATTTAATACACTAAATTTACTTTTATATAGTATTCATCACCTGCTTCAGGTGCATGGAATATAAGGGCCCATCCACTACCCCAGCTCAGTTTCTCTTGTTCTCTCCTCTCTCTCTCTCTCTCTCTCTCTCTCTCTCTCTCTCTCTCCTCTTCTCTCTTTATCTCTGCTCTCCCTCTGTTCCCACGTTTTCTCCCTCTGTCCTTCTCTGCCCTTGTGGCTCTATCTTTGCTTGCCTGCCTGTCTAGTTGACCAATGGCTTGCCCTAACTCCTCTCTCTTTCTCCTCCCTCAAATAAACCTCTCTTACACACACACACACACACACACACACACACACACACACACAGAAAAAAGAAAAAAGAAAAAAAGAAAAAGAAAAAGAAAAGAAAACACAATAGACACAATAGATGCCTTTCCCTTCAGTTCACCTCTCCTGCGGCTCTCCAACTAATCATGAGAATCAGCTTGGTCAATGAGAAGTAGGCAACAGCTTGATAAATGCTCCTGTGGGAAAGTCACCCTCCTTTCTGAGACATGAGACCTGAGGCCACCACACAATGAAGTCTCAGACAGTCTTCAGGAAAGCAGGCATTTACATGATACAGCGACCAGCCATCCGGTACTGCCCGCTAAGCAGCCCAGTTCAGACTATCCACAGCAACGCACCAGCTACATTTAATGTCTCATCTTCTTGTTTATTTGTTTGGTGTTTGGGTGTGTTTGTTTCTTTTTGACACTGCTTTTGGGGTTTGCTTTGTAAAAATAGTGATGTCAACAAAACAATGACTTTCAACTTTGATCTTTCCTTTTACATCTCTTAAGTTTCCTAAAAGTAATGTAATTAGAGTGGCCTTTTATAACCAAAAGATGATCTTATTTTATGAGAAGAAAGATACAAACAGGAAAAATAAAAACATTTGAGCAAAAACAGAGAAAACTGCATTGTGTTCTTATGAGCTGCCCCGCAGTCACCAGCTTCCTCCACTCTAGAAGCACTTCAATGCTGCGGTCTGCGGCAACGGTTTTTTCTTTTTCTTTTTAATGATGTTCCTAAGACTTTGGTATCATAGCCTATGTGCTTTTGCTTTTTCCTTCTAGCTTCCAACACAAAATCAGTTCCAACCACACTTAACAGTATCGTTACAATGACCATTAGTCAAAAGTGACTAGTTAACTTCCTTTTGCAAACATATTTCTTCATTTCTCCTCTCTCTCTCTCTCTGTGAGTTTGTATATGTATGTATGTTCATATATGCATGCACATATTGTGCATACATGTTGAGGCCAGAGGTTTAGTGGGCCTCTTCCTCTATTGTGCGCCACCTTGTATGTTAAGACAGAGTCCCTCAGTTGACCCCATCTCCACATCCCAAGGCTGAGATTACAGGCAGGCTGCCATGCCCACCGGTTTAATTCTCATCCTTATGTTTTCATGGCAAGTACTTTACCATGTAGCAATCTCCCCAGACAGTCTGCATCCATTTTAGAATTAATTGATGTAATTTTTTGCTTTATTTTTAGAAAGATTACCTTTCAGGGTTAAATATGTATTTGATAGAAATGATCCGATTTCCAGGCGTGATCATGCATGACGTTAATCCTAGTACTTGAGGTTCAGAGGCGATGAGGTCCGAGTTTGAGGCCACATTGCTCTAGATAAGAAATTCTTGGCTACCTATGGCTGTTTAGGGAGACTTTGTTCAAGAAGAAGAAGAAAGAGGGAGGAGGGGGAGGAGAAGGAAGAGAAGAGGAATGAAGAGTAGGGAGAAGAGAATCCATTTATTCATTATTAAATAGGAGTATTTAGAGGTTAAAAAATATATCAAAATATAACTGGCAGACTGCTCCATTGAATTTCAAGATTCTAATGTAGAGTCTAAATGAAGCAGGAGCAGCAGCAGCAGGAGGAGGAGGAGGAAAAGGAGGAAGAGGGGGAGGAGGAGGTGGAAGGGGAGGATGAGGATGAGGATGAGAATAAGGAGGAGGAGGAAATGTGGTTTCTAGGAAAGCGCTAAATCTCTCATAAACAATCATTTTCCAATATGCTATAGTGAAAACATCTGATTGCTGTAAAGGAAAAAGTGAAGCAAGATTGGCTTCAAGTGTGGAGGAAAGGACGGCAGTGAGGTCACTGAGCAAGATAAAGAAGAAGGAGGCACACAGAGAAAACGTTAACTCTTTCCAAAGTTCACTTCTGGCTTCTCCCTGGAGACTTCTCAGCGCTCTTATGTTTTCCCCTTTCTTTCTAGGGTGAAATGAGAAAAAGGAAGCCTCCTCCTAAAGACTTGTTCTTCCTATACTAAGAAGAGAAGGGGCTTGGGTGGGTCGTAGGCTTTGTTGTGTCCGTACTTGCTGCAGGTTTGCTGGACACAACACAGGAAACCCGTCATGTTGGGTGTTAGAGATTCATCTCTACCTGGACGTCATACTGATAGAAAAACAAGCCTCTTAATCCAATTACGTTGAAAAGTTATTTTCCATAGCAAGTTTTCCACCCTAATGTTTGAGATGAGAGGAAAGGTAAACAGTTCCTGAACCTGTGGTTGGTTACAAAACAGGTTCACACCACCTTCACAGGTTCACACCACCTTCACAGGTTCACACCACCTTCACGGGTTTTATTTCATTCTCATCTATTTCCTTCCCTCCTCCTCCTCCTCCCTTTATTCCTTTTCAGTGGTTGAGAAGGGTTACTGTGCAAACATGTGAACATCAATCACATTTGTAGACCTTACAGTAGAAGTACAGAGCAATTCCTGAAAGTTGTTTCCTGACCTCCTTATATAGTCTACGACATGCTCACACACATCTGTTCTCACACATATCACTGCAACTGTCATACATGGGCATATAAGAACACACTAACAATTAATATGATGATGATGATGGTGATGATGATGATGGTGATGATGATGATGATGATGGTAGGGGGTATATCAGGGAAAGAAGGCACACATCTTACGTGTTGATGATAGAAACGTAAATGAGTCCAGCCACTATAGAAATCAGAATGGAGGGTCCCCAAATCCTCAAATAGGGCTTCCATGTGCTTCAGCCATTGTACTTTTATGTACATCCCCCCAAGAATCAAAGCCAGCTTCTGATAAAAATATCTGCATGCCTGTGTTTGTCATGTGATCACAATAGATAACTTTGGGAATATATATATATTATACTGAGTCATGAAGAAAATTTTAATTATATCATTTTCAGGACGGTTGGCAGAGTTACTAAAAAAAGAATGGTAGGCATTTTTATTGACAATTTTTCTTTTACTTTTGAGATTATAATACAATTACATCAATTCTCCCTTTCCATTCCTCCCTCCAAACTCTCCCATATACCAGTTCTTGCTCTTTTTCAAATTCCCAGAATAATCCCTGGCTATATTCTAAATATTTGACCTTATACTCACAGATAAGTGAAGCCCTCACTCCTTACCAGGGAAACTTCACTTCTCAACAGATAGTAGGCATTTTTAATATGTATTTTTAACATATTAAATAACAAATAACAAACATAACATACAAATAATTAAATAACAAAACAAACAAACATAACAAATAACAAGCAGCATGCAATCTCTGAGGTTTGGGTGTATAGTACTAATTTGACTTGTAGAAATTATACTGAAGTTCTTGAAATAGATTGCTAAACTGCTGTTCATCAACAACTGTGTCTATAATGAGAGTAGTACGACACCTTTTAATTAGGTCTGTTAAGATAGCTATTTTCCTGAATACTTCTTCAACCTGATAAGGCTGAGTTCTGAAGTATTCCCAAAACTAAACACCGGGCTCCCCACTACAATAGTTATAAAGTAGTGGTAATGAAACATTTTCTTAATGCAAAAGCTCTCTCACTCACATTTTGTTGCCTGTTACTTTTGTCAGTGTAATGGTTCTTAAACAGTAGATGTAGTAACAACATCCACTCTGCAGAGTGAGAATAGCTTCAAAGAAAGAAAATGAAGATGATAAAACTAGCGCCTTAGTAACCTTGGTAATATACTACACAGTATCTAGAAATGTAACAAACTAACAGTGTGGGTTTTGTTAAACTTTTAGATCATTATCATTGGCTTTTTGGAATCATTGTTCACTTAGTTCCTTCCTCTCTCTACTCCCATCTCAATATTTGTTTAATGAAGGGTTTATAATGACTAGAACAGCTAAGGTTAAGTTATAGTGCATTGAACAGGACCTTGAAATGAGTCAGACTAGAGAATTAGCTGCATCATAGGCAAGAGACAGATGAAGACAGGTGAAGAGCTCACATGACAGCTCGTCAGAGCCCTTCATCCTCATTCCACACTCATTCACGCATAGCTCCTGTTGGGCAGTGCTGGTCGGACGAAGGCTGGAAACCCACGCACCCTACCAGCTATCCAGCCAGTCTGCAGGAAGAAGGGAACACAGAAAAACAACATCAACAACAAAGCCCACAACTGTCCGTTGTCATTTAAAGCAGTTTTCCTAGACTATAGCAAAAATATTTACCTTTATCTCATTGAAAAGAAGTGGATACTTGTTATATGGGAAAGCAAGGAAAGCACTTCTATAAGTGCTGTTGATGATCAATATGAACACAGAAAATATTTAGTAAGCGGAAAAGAGATGAAGGCAGAGGCATTTTGTTACTTCAGTTAGAGTTATAAATGAAAAGGTTGTACTTAAGATCTTGAAGTTTGTAGCTATTAAATCAATTGCTCGCAACAAAACCTATTGACGGTTCCTCCCCACTGTCTGCTGAATTTCCTCTATTCCTGATTTTAAGTTTCTATACTAAATAGCTTCCCTTGTTGCTTCCAAATATAAATTTGACTGCTATTATGATAATGTCTTAGAGCATACATGGCTGCTTCCATCATGCATGTGTTTTCTTTCTGAAATTCCCACCCACAGTGCCTTCACTAGCTTCCTTCACTTTGTCACCACACATTTCAGACACATACTTCCAGACCTTGACAAAAGCAACTTGTTTCAGAAAGGCTTTGAGAGTCAAGTTAAATTTATAAGTCCACTAGTCTACATTTATCATCCACCTGATGTTAAATTGTGGTTTTATGCACATGAGCATGCTGTGGCAATCTGTCAGAGCACCATTTAATTGATTTTGAAAGAAGCAGGCTTATGTGAGCCTTCTATCATGAGCCTTCTATTACTTCCCACGATGTGAGGTGAATCAACATTTGCTTTGACCATGTCTCAGGAATAGAAAGATTTAACAGTTCTTTTTAGACTCAGAAAGGTCTCAGGGTCACAGGACTTGTATAAAACCTTACATCTACAATTTATGAACCTTAGTATCTATCATATCCTTTGCCAGATGCTTAAGCCATTTTCATATCTCCTTAGGATGGAGATATCGTGATCGTCTATGAATCCTCTTTTGACCGCTATGAATTTGAGTGCAAATATTCTGTATATATTCATTATCATGAGAAGAGAGACAACAATACAGGCAACTGGGAAGTGTATGCATGTAGGCCAGTCTTTATTTTATTGCTTGGTCTATGAACTGAGTCATAGGCTCATGCCACTGTCACTCTGCAGGAAGGACTGTCCCGTTTAGTGTCTTTTGGGGGCTGCTACCTCTGTTTTTATACACTGTCTGGCTACTCTGTTGGTTTCTTGGAATTCTTTGACTTGCCCATATTCCACATCTAATTAATGATCCCTGCTAAGTTTTTCCTCTGTTTCATGGCTTCCCAGTCAGATCCCAACCCACTGACACTTGATTTATCTATGTGATTTGATTCTGATCCTTAGGCTATGGCCATGGTCTTTTAAAGGTATCTGTTAAAAATAAATCAATTGCTGGCATCATTTATTCTTACTTTTCCATTCACAATAGATGAGAAATAGAGACAGCTAGGGTTTTGAGCCAAGACTATCAAAGTTGGATGTGAGGGTATAAGCCAGTGGTTCTCAGTCTTCCTAATGCTGTTTAATAAGTTACCCTTTAATACAATTGCTCATGTTTTGATGAAACCCCCATCATAAAATTATTTCACTGCTATTTCACAACTATAATTTTGCTACTGTTGTGAATCATAATGAATTGTAATATAAATATCTGATATGCAGGATATCTGATATGTGAGCCCCCCACAAATTTATAACTGCTTGTGTGAGCTATCTTCTTGCAAAGAACTGATCATTTCTGGATAGTTAGATGAGAGAAATACATTCAGTCATTAAGCTACTGCTCTTGTTTGGGGAGGAGGAATGAATAAAGGGGGAGGTTGGTAAGGGTGCTGAGATGTACTAGTAGATAAAGGCTTCTGTCACCAACCCTGACGGTCTAAGTTCCATCCCAAGGAGTCACATGTTGGAAGAAAAAAAGCCAGTCCCTGAAAGTTGTCTTTTTTTTCCTGTACACTCACACCATGGACATAAGCATCCCTCCACCATATATAAAACAACAAACAAAGTAACAAATTAACTAATTAAATGAAAAGGATGTGGTTCTGCTTTTCTCTTATTAGCATTGCCTTCATCTTAATAAATATATCAGCATAATATAAGGTGTACTAGTTAGATCTGAGTTTTTTTGGAGCCAGTTACTTAATCTCTGACTTTCTTCTTTTTTTAAGTGAGCATAGCACAGACGGCCCTGCACACCCATCTTTGTTGCACTGTTCACACTAATAAAGGAATGAAAGCACTCTGGATTCTTATCAACAGAAAAAGAGATTAAGAAGATATGAAGTGCACATGTACATGCACACACACACATATTGGAGTTATATAAAACCTTAAAGAAGAATTGAATTGTGTAATTTTCAGGAAAATGGTTGATAAGACAGACTAAGAAAGATAAATATATGGTTTCTCTTTGTGTGGAATCTACACTTAAAGTAATATTGTACTCAAATTATAAAATTATAAATATATACATACAGACACATAAACACATGTAAATGACATGAATGTAGAAATTGGGGTATATGAAAGGGTAGGGAAATAAAGGGATATAAAAAGGAAGACAGAGGGATCAAATTAATGTAAACAAAGAGAAAGGAAGACAATATTGCATTTTGTTTTATAAATAGAATCTTGTTTTAACTACATATATGTCTTATGTATGGCATGAAAGCATAAGGAAGATTATTAAGGAAGTGGAGAATAGGAACACTAGGTGGGCAAGGGGGACAGAGGAGTTGGTGAGGGAGCTTGAACGTGGACAAAATATACTGACCTATGCATGAAAATATAATAATTAAATCTATTATTTTGAATGTTAACTAAAACAGAAGCAAACAAATAATTATGTTCAAAGGCAGTTATGAGAATCAAGTGAAGTAGAATATGTGAAGTTAACTATTTAAAAGAAGGAGTGTGGGATATATATATATCATAAGCAGAGCTTTTACTAAGAAACATGAATAGTTCAGTGTTCTCAGGATAAAGAAATAGACTCATTAGCATATAAAATTCACTATAGTACTGTGTCAGTAAGACTTGAAATGCATGCTTAATGCACAATTCTTGAAAATATAATTGAAAATAAATGTCTGGGTGGCCTTAAACCCAAAGTGACAATCCCAAACATAAGGCTCTGTATTGACACTTTAGAGACCTGATTCTGTATTTGATTTGAGAATGAATTTATTCTTTCCTTTCTTGCTATTCTCATCTCACATGAGAAATCTCACGTTTTTTTTTGCCTAATGAATAACAAACATGATTATAGACCTTCAGCTATATAGAATTATCTATAACTTAAAATAAGAACATATGTAAAGCATATTAGAATACTGTTTGTTCTCAAGCTACGTTATAGTTCCATTGTATAAGGGAAATTTATTGGGCCAATCATCATGTTTTTGTGTCAGTTCAAAGACTTACCACCACCTCATGGATGATTGGGAGACACATTTTCATTTAAGTGACTTTTTCACTTGTGTGGTCTCTTTTCCTGGCTGTTCTTTATTCCCATGTATTTTATTAGTACTACCAAACATGAAAGATTTCTTTTGTTGTTTGAGTTTGTTTAACTATATTCATTATGTTGAGAGTCTGTTCATGAAAATAAGCAAACAGTTTGTTTGGTATCATTAAAATTTGAAACTTTAAAAATTAAATCTGAGAATTCTTTTTTTCAATTTTCAGGCCAATTAGACAATCAGCTCTTTATACTCATCAAGGTAAGAGTATGTTTCAAAATACACTTTTGGGCATATATTGTCAGGAAGCTCCAAGAAATTTATAAAAATAATGTTTGAGTCAATTATTAATATAAACAATGTAGACCAACTCTAAAATTTAGAAACATCTCACAGGCATAAATATCACATGTACATTTTAACAATGGAGAGCATTAGTGCCATCCTGCAGATCGAGGAGTAAGTGTGTGTAGCCATTTCTGTGCATATATCTAAAGACTGTATGAGTGGAACTAATTAGAAAAGTCATAACAATGATCCATTTCTTTCACATCTACCTGTTTTGTGGGTTTAATAGTGTATTGGTGATCGAATCTCTTAAAATATGACCTCTTGGAAATAGTGTTTTTATAAAAATAATTGAGTTAAAATGAGGTTGGCTGTAGTATTGTATGACTCTGGTGTCTCTATGGAATGGAATTTGGATGCAGAGACGTGTGTACACGGTTGACAATGTGCAGAGATATAGAGAGAAATGATCACATTCATGCCAATAGGAGATGTCTGGAACAAATCTTCCCTCACAAGATTCAGAGAAATCAACCACACCAATACCTTCACTTCCCCCAACCTCTCTAGAGGTGTGAAAATGTATTTTTGTGATAACAACTCCATCTCTGTTACTTTGTAATTATATCCCTATCATGAAAATGTAGGTTTGTGCATAAAATGCACTTTTTATTTCATAAAGAAATCTTAACACAAGAATCTCAGTATTTGGCATCATTTTCCATATACTGGTTAAAGAAAAAGCCTGGGGGGTCTTTTTCATAATACTCTTCTTTTTGTATCTCATATCTAAACCATCATCAAATATTTCTTAGACATATCACTTCTCCTTATTTCCATGTGTCTTAGAATGTCCAGATCACCATATCTAAAATATTAAAATAGCTGTCTGACTTGTGTATTTGTTTCCATTATTTCTCTCCTACGGTTTATTTCTGAAGCAGAATGAGAGTTAGAAAATGTAGATCCTATGTCTTTTCCTTGTCTTAGACCTTGCTATGGATCTTCTTTGTTTATGGAGTAAAGACCAGAAATTTCATGTATTTTACCAGTCACCATAGGGTCTGAAACTTCATCCTTAACACTGTCATTGACATAAATAACCAGGAATCTATAAATATTATGATATATCTGTTTTATGCTGTTTGGAACCAAATAGTATGGAGCTCAGATTTCTGAAAAGAGAGAAATAAGTAGGCTAAATTCCATGATAATTTGGACTTTTATCGACCAATACTTTTGAAGATTAAACAGAATACAGCAATCGTACTGAAATTAAGAGCAATCAGAGGTCCAAGCTAAAGATGTAGTGAATATTGGTAAGATGGAGGAGTTTTGCCAAGCTGTAGACTCTTGCTTAGGGGAGTCACTGAGGTCTCTGGCTAAATACCACATTGGATGTAGTGCAGGTAAGAAAGGATGAGGCTTGGGAAAGAGAAAACTGATACAAGAATATGGAAATAATACCTTGTATTCTACCAGACCATCAGGGACTAAAGTTGAACCTCAACAGAACAGAAATAACAGAAAGCCTGCACACACATAGAAACTCAACAACTCTCTACTCAATGACAACCGGGTCAGGGAAGAAATAAAGAAAGAAATTAGGGAGTTCCTAAAAATCAAGGTACAACATACCCAAACTTGTGGGACACAATGAAAGCAGTGCTAAGATTCATAGCACTAAGTGCCTTCACAAAAAGATTAGAAACATTTCATGCAATCAACTTAATGGCACACCTGGAAACCCTAAGGAAAAAAAGAAGCAGACACACTCAAGAGGAGTAGGTGGCTGGAAATAATCAAACTCAGGGCTGAAATCAATAAATTAGAAACAAAGAGAACAAATCAAAGAATCAATGAAACCAAGAGCTGATTTTTCAGAAAATCAACAAGATAGACAAACCCTTAGCCAAAATAACTAAAAGATGGAGAGAAACAATTCAAATCAACAAACTCAGAAATGAAAAGAGAGACATAACAACAGACACTGAGGAAATCCAAAGAATCATTAAGTCTTACTTCAAAAAGCCTATATGCCACAAAAATTGAAAATCTAAATAAAACAGACAATTTTCTTGGTAGATTCCATTTACTAAAGTTGAGTCAAGATCAGGTAAGCAAATTAAATAGTCCTATACCTCTTGTGGAAATAGAAGCAGTCATCAAAAGTCTCCCAACAAAAAAGCCCAGGATCCAGCATAGAATTTTAACAGACCTTTAACGAAGAGCTAATACCAATACTTTTCTAACTACTTCACAAATTAGAAATGTAAGGAACACTAATAAATTCATTTTGTGAGGCCACAGAACCTTGATACCTAAGCCACACAAAGACCCATAAAGAAAGAGAATTTCTGATCAATCTCCCTTATGAACATTGATGCAAAAATACTCAATCAAATACTCGCAAACTAAATTCAAGAATACATAAAATTATCATTCACCAGAACCAAGTAGGCTTCATTTCAGGCATGCAGGGGTAGATCAATATACAGAAATACATCAATGTAATCCACAATATAAACAAAATGAGAGAAAAAACCCACATGATTATCTCCTTAGATGCTGAAAAAGTATTTGATAAAATCAACACCCATTCATTTTAAATTCTTGGAGAGACCAGGGATACAAGGCACATACCTAAATATAATAAAGGCTATATACAGCAAATAGATAACCAACTTAAAATTAAATGGAGAGAAACTCACAGCAATTCCACTAAAATCAAATACTAGATAAGGCTACTCATTCTTTCCACATCTCTTCAATATAGTACTTGACGTTCTAACTAGAGCAATAAGACAACAAAAAGAGATCAAGGGGATCAACATCAGAAAGAAAGAAGTTAAATTATTGCTATTGGTAGATCATATGATATTGTACATAGGTGATGCCAAAAAGTTCACCATAGAACTCCTACAGCTGATGAACACCTTCATCAAAGTAGCTGAATTCAAGATTAATAAAAAAAAAATCAGTAGCATTCCAGTACACAAATGACAAATGGGCTGAGAAAGGTATTAGACAAACAACACCATCCACAATAGCCACAAATAATATAAGTATCTTGGTATAACACTAACCAAGCAAGAGAAATACTTGTATGAAAAAAATTCAAGTCTCTGAAGAAAGAAACTGAGGAAGATCTTCCATGCTAGTGGATCAGGAGAATCAACATAGTAAAAGTGGCTGTCTTACCAAAAGCAATCTACAGATTCAGTGAAATTCTCACCAAAATTCCTACACAATTCATTACAGACACTGAGAGATCAATTCTCAATTTCATATCGAAAAACAAAAACAAAAACAAAAAACCCAGAATAGCTGAAACAATCCTGTACAATGAAATATCTTCTGGAGAAATCTCCATCCCTGATCTCAAGCTGTGCCATAGAACAACAGTAATAAAAACAGCGTGGTACTGGAATAGAAATAGGCTCATTGATCAATGGAATTGAAAACCCAGAAATTAGCTCACACAGCTACGGACACTTGATTCTTGACAAAGAAGCCAAAACCATACCACCACAACAACAACAGCAACAAAACCATAACATCTTCAACAAATGATTCTGGTTTAACTGGGTCTCTACATTTAGAAAAATGCAAATAGATCTATATTTATCACCCTGCACAAAACTAAAGTCCAAGTGGATTGAAGACTTCACCATAAGACAAAATAGATTTGTTAGAAGAAAAGATGAGGAAGATCCTTGAACTCATTGGCACAGAAGACAACTTCCTGAACAGAACACCAATAGCTCAGGCTCTAAGATTGGCAATTAATAAATGGGAGCTCATGAAACTTAAAAGCTTCTGTAAGGTAAAGGACACTGTCAACAGAACAAAATGACAGCCTACAGACAGGAAAAAGTTCTTCATTAAGCCTACATTTGACAAAGAACTAATATCTAAAATATATAAAGCACTCAAGAAATTAACACTATCAAACCAAATAATCCAATTTAAAAATAGGGTACAGAGCTAAACAGAGAATTCTCAATAGAGGAATATTGAACTGGCTGAGAAACAATTAAAGAAATGCTCAACCTCCTTAGTCATCAGGGAAATGCAAATCATAACGACTCTGAGGTTCTATCTTATATCCGTCAGAGTGGCTAAGATAAAAAACTCAAGTGACAGCACATGCTGGTGAGGATATGGAGAAATGGGACCTCTCTTCCATTGCTGGAGGCAGTGCAAACTTTTATAACCACTTTGGAAATCAATCTGGTACTTTCTCAAAAAATTGGGAATAGTGCTTCCTCAGGACCCAGCCATACCACTCCTGGGCATACCCACGAAAGATGCTCTACCACACAACAAGGACACTTGCTTAATTATGTTCATAGCAGCTTTATTCGTTAATAGCCAGAATCTGAAAACAACCTAGATGTCCCTCAACTAAAGAATGGGTAAAGAAACTGTGGTACATTTACCCAGTGGAATACTACTCAGAGATTAAAAGCAAGGAAGTCTTGAAATTCGCAGGCAAATGGATAGAACTAGAAAAGATCATCCTGAGTTAGGTAGCACAGACGCAGAAAGACAAGCACGGTGTATATTCACTTATAAGTGGGTATTAGCCCAATGTGGATATTCTCTGAGAGACCCCACCCCGTGGCGGCATCAGGACAAATGCTGGTACTGGCAGCAGGACTCTGGGTGGAATTCTGGGAGTTGTATGGAAGAGTTGGGGCGCGGGGCGGATGGAAGGACCCGGAGGGTTCAGGAGCCCTATAAGGAAACTAGCAGGGCTGACGGATCTGGACCCAGGGGACTTGCACAAACTGTTGCACCAACCAAGGACAATGCATGCAGAGAACCTAGACTCCCTGTTCAGATGTAGCTGATGGACATCTTCTCATTCTCCACCTGGGTCGGGGCGGGTGCTTCTGACACGAACCCTGGGGCCTGTGATTTGGTCCCTTCTCCTTGTCCAGGTGGCCTTGTGGGCACACAGAGGAAGGGGATGCGGGCTATGCACACGCGATCTGATAGGCGGTGGTCAGATGGTGGGGCAGGAGGGTCCCCCCATCAGAGGTCTAGGGGAGAATAATAGGAAGAAGAAGGGAAGTGGGGTGCGACTGAGAAGATGTGAGGGAGGAGTAACAATCAGGATTTAACGTGAATAAATTATAACAAATAAAAAAAATTAAAAAAGAAAAGAGGAGAGGACAGCCCTGAAGTAAATTCTGTTCAAGAGTTACATAAACAAAGTAAGAAACAACCTTAATAACATCAAATTGATGTGCAGGCAGATTTTATAATGTGCAGAAGCAAAACACACTATTTAGAACATGTTAAAGCAGACACCCAGCCACTACAGAAACACCACTGGGTATCAGTGTTAACAGCAACCACTGAAGACTGGAAATAATGAATGGTATGTGGTAAGAAGAAAACAAGTAGGAATGTAAAAATGACTAATTTGTTCAAATATTACAGAGAAACTAGAAGATAATGAGGAAGCACATGTGAAATCTCAGTAGGGAACTGGGTACAGATTTAGCAAAAGAATCCTGCAATTTTTTAAAGCTGAGAACATCATGTCAGAGCTCAAGTGTTTACTGCATTAAATGTTGCAGAACACTAAGTGTGCAGAAAGACAGCAGAAACTATCTAAACAGGGTAACTGAGGGCTAACAGGCAACCAACCAACCAACCAACCAACAACAAACAAACAAACAAAGGAAAACAAATACAACAACAAAAAGAAAAAAAAAACAATTTCCCAGAGCCTCAGTGGCCTGCAGAGCAGCACCAATCAGTGTGCAAGACATAAGCAGGGTGAATGTTTTGAAGAAATAATGGATCTGTAGAACACATACTGATCAAGTTGCTGAAATGCAGTACAAATAAATGAAGAGTAGAGAGGGAAATCTGACACGTTTTGCCATATCGGAACAGGATGAATAATAATAGTTTCTGTCGTTCCATCAAAATTACACGACGAGAAGCAAGCAGTTGAGTATATTTTATAGCTCAGTGTCCTGGGAAAGCCTGGTTGTTCTTTAGCCTCAGGCTCCTGAGTGCTGGTACTTGGGCGGTGGGCCTCCACACCAGACGTGGTTTGCCAAAGGAACTCTGGCAAAAAGGAAAATGACACCGCACAAAAAGAAGAAATCTAGAAATATCCAAATGTGCATATGATAAAAATCTGTTTTGAGTTACTAACTTAAGAGATAATTGATTATCACATAAAAATAATTATGTTACAGAACTCGTAGCATGTTTGGAAGAAAACTTATGAAACATATGCCACAAAATGTGACAGTGATAGGTAGAAATGTATTATGAGAAAGCTGTCGCCTCAGATGTGGAATGAAATGTTGGAAGATAAGTTATGTGATGAGTTTAAGGCGCACATTGCAAACCAACCCTCCCCCCCACAAAGAGTACAATTTGAAACCCAACAGAGGATGGAAAAACCACATATTAATGTTCAATTAAATAAGGGCCAAAAAGAAGGAAACTGTAAAGGAAATAAATAGGACAATTAAGGTCAAATTAGAAGGCAGTATTACTTAGATGAAATTTAACCAACTCCTTAAATGAGAATGATGTGGCTATTCTAATGAAAAGAAGAATTCTTTCCAATGTGGAAAGAAGAGCTTATTGTCTGCTCTTAGCAATAGAAGCTTTCTATGCAGACTGTCATGTTAAAAGTAAAGGTAGGATGGGAGAGACGCAGAGGGGACAGGGCAGAAACAAGGACACTTTCCCCAGTGGTTGGTTTGCCACATTTGAAGCCATGTCCATAAGGAGGTTCACTGATGCTCACCATCTTCTTTGAGGTAGGCTGAGTATTGACAGAAGTTAGCCTGTCTTATTGTCAAAGAATCTTTAAGATAATAAAAACATCTTTCAATGCCATATTCTGTATGTCTCTGAGGTTTTTGAAGACCTTATCTATTTTACCTTATCTATCTATAGAATAATATCTATCTGATAAGCCTAGGATGTATATTCTTGTGATAAAAATAGACTAGTAATTTACATGACTATGATTTGATCAACTAATAATTAACTTGCATTACTTAATTATCCTAAGCAGCCTGCAATAGCACTTTCAAAGTAATGGAAGTAAACCTTGTATTACAGTTGAGTTATATGGGTACAATATTTCATATTAGAGTAGAAATATATATGTGCATATATATATGTGTGTGTGTGTGAAGAATAATCTTAAATTTAAATTCTATGCCAATGTATCAAATTAAAATTATTTTGCATCAATATACAAAATTCTATACCACTGAATAAAAAATAATCTACTAAGTAACAATTAAGGCATTAAGTTGAGGAGTAAATTCAATAATCTACTTTTTGGCCTAACATCCCTATATATTTCTATATTCCTTCTTCTTTCTCTTCAACCCCTACCTCCAAACTTAGGAAAGAAAGGTAAAGGGAAAAAGAGACATCCCCGAGTCCAACCTTGTTTTCTTTCCGAATAAGACCAGTGAAAGCATATAACCAACTCCCAATGAAACCAAACATCTATAGGCCAAGAAAGCAAATAAAAACCTACTCAATCCCTTTAAGGGAGATGGGGCATCGTTCTCTTAAGGATTCTTTTGGCTGATTTGGGACGAATAATACCTTTGTAGGGAGGGACCCAAGTGAAATTGAGAAAAATTGTTAAACAACCTAGGAATAGCATTTGTGGTCTAGTTTCTAAATGCATTTTACTCTAATAATAATAAGTATTTTACTGTGAGCATATTGTCTTTCAGCATATTTTCTCTTGCAAAATACCTCTAAGTTTTTCTTGTTCTTTTTCTTTGCACTTTGAAATTTTTTTCTATATTCAAGTTATATTTTATTTTAAGGGAGAGGAAATATTTTTTAAAGTATACAGAAACAACTAAGAGTGTAGATTTTGAAATAAAAATTGAAAGTGAATGTGACAAGATTGATCAAATCAAGGTTAACTAATTCTCCATTTTGTGTGGATCAGACTGACAGCTATGTCAGAAATGAAACTGTATCAAAATAAAACCCCACCACCAACAAAACACACTGAATGTAACCAGTAATCAAACAAGACACACTTGCCAAAAAGTAATTAAAGATAAAAAAAAAAAAAACCACAGTGGTATATAATTTTCACTCCATGTGTGTGGATCATTGTTGCTGGTCATAAAACATCTAAATATTAGAGCCTTTTATGATAATTTATATTTTAAAAAATTATGCATGCATACAATATGCTTTTTATCAAATCTGTCCCTAGTCCCCCACTTGCAATTCCTCCCCTATACTCCACCACTCTTCTCTCTAAATTTTATGTACTCCATTTAAAATCACACAGTGACTCCACTTAGTGCTACTTGAATGGGCACAGGAGGTATCCGGCCTCTCAGAGCCTGCATCCCTGATGGAAACTGACTCTTGCTCCTCCAGTAACCTATTGCTCCTCAGATAGCGGTGGGATTTCATGAGCTACTCATTTTGGGATTTCATTTATCTACTTGGGATTCTAATCTTGGGCAGGGCTTGTTCGTGCCGTGATAGCCATTGTATTTCCACGTGTACAATGGCCCTGGCATGTCTGGCAAGTACGGTTTTGCTGAATAATTCCATTACCTCTGCATCTTATGGTATTTCTGCCTCCTCTTCAGTTATGAGCCCTGAATCTTGAGTGCGGATGGCAGTGGTTTGATAAGAGACAACCCACTTATAGCTGTTCACTTCCCAGCTTTTTATTTGCTGCACATTGACTATATGTACGTCTCTGTGTTAATTACCATCTACTGAAAAAAAAGAAAGCATCTCTTAGTTGAGAGATGTGTCAGCTCATGAGCGTAAGAGAATAACTTAGAGGGCAGTTTATTATTATGTTCATTTACCAAAACAGTAGGGCTTGCCTGGGACCTTTTACCTAACCAGGCTCAGGTGTCGACCCAATAAGGTAGCAGGCATGAATGCTGTCTTCAGGGATGCTTGGTTACTCTTCTAGTGTGTATGTCCTGCTCTGCCAGGGGCCACACAGTATCAGGAAGATTTGCTTGGTTACTCTTCTAGTGTGTATGTCCTGCTCTGCCAGGGGACACACAGTATCAGGAAGATTATTATCATAGCTTTCAGGGCTTATGGCTGATTAAGACTGAGGAATACTTCCCTCCGCCATCACTATGGAAATGAGTGAATAGATATGAAATTTCTAAGTTGGTGCCAGCCTGGTTTTTTACATGTCTACTAATTCAAATATGTGGCGTCTTCAGAAATAGGGTCTTACCACTATATTCTTGGTAGTAGCTAAGATCTATGCCAAGAGCCTGTAGTGTTTGGAATATATCCATGCAGCCTACTTGAAACAACTTGAAAAGGGGTAAGTTATATATGGTCACTATGGAAATAAGTGTCAATGTTCTTCAATAAGATAGAAATAAATTTGCTGTACGAGCCAGCTATTCTACTCTGAACATATTCCCAGGAGACTGTATATTTTAATACAGAAATACTTGACCATTCGTGTTAATTGTTGCTGTATAAATAATAACCAGTAAATGGAATTAATGGGTAATAAAACTATGGTCTAGCTGGGCATGGTGGTGCATGCCCATAATCCTAGCACTCAGGGAGGTAGAGGAAGGCAGATCTCAGTGAGTTCTCGAGGCCAGCCTGGCCTATGAAGCAAGCCTAGGAGAGCAAAGTCTACACAGAGAAAACCTGTCTAAAAAAAAAACCAACACACACACACACACACACACACACACACACACACACACACACATATGATTTTTTTCTCAGCTGTAAAGAATAGTTAAGTTGTAAGTTTTATAGGTAAATAAGTGGAGTTGGAAGTAATCATTCTTAATGAGGTTACTGAGACAAATGCTACAGGTTTTCCTTAGTATATAGATGCTAGTTTGAATCTTTAGATATACGTGTTGAAACTGTAGTACCCACAGAAGTTGAGAAACTAGTAAGAGTCCATACAGAGGATTTCACAGGAAGGAGGACATAACGACACGTGTGGTGTGAAAGGAGAAAGGCGAGTAATGGAGTAGGAAGGCTTGAGTGAGATGGAGAATGGGAGAAGACAGAGGAGGAGGCAGGGCGAGGGATAGCCCACACCCAAGATCCTTGGAAACACGTAAGAACTATGAAGCTTCCTAAAATATATACATATACACATACAAAAGGAGTTTAAATAAAATTACCCTATAATGGAGGGAGAGCGCTTCTCCAAGACACCATGGGCTATTAAGTCAAAGGCCCATTAGTGTGTTTTATCTATGAAATCTTTTTGAAATAATTGAAGGCCATACTCCCCAAGAGTGGCCTTCAAATAACAACCTATAGGCACCATAAAATATGATTTTCAGATTATTTTTTCTGCGGGTTAAAAGCTATTTTTAAGACTTTCTTTGAAAGAATGGACACTGCAGTGAAACACATGCTTTTTAAAAGTTTTTTTCCCTTAACAATTCAAAGTAATCTGTATATAGAACAGGGCCAGGCAATTAAACTCTGATTGGAGGACTTTACACCATGTTCCTAATGTGTAAGTTACTACAAGAGTATAAATTGCATAATTATATAATGCATAGGTTTACACAGTCCTGAAGAGAATTAGAAATTCAAACCCATGTACTTCATGTGTTGAAGAAAATGTTATTTATTAGTATCTGAGATGAATATTTACAAAATGTGCATGTAATTTACTTGGAAACCAAATGGAGAACAAAATTTAATATGTAATATTTTAATAATTAATGTCAAAGGAATTTCATGATGCATGCAACAGTGTTTGCTTCCATTCTCTCACCACTCCACCCCCAACCCCTCACAGATTCATTTCCCACTGCATTCCCTAATTCCTTTCAGATTCACTCCCTGCTCCCCTCCGTCCCTCCAGCTTAGTGTTCTCCTTTTGTTGATCCGCGGAGTACAAATTGTGCTATCTAGAAATTTGTAGGCGAGGGTCCATCCGCTAGAGAATAGTAGACCTACTAGGGACCATATTCAAAAGAAAGCTGAGCCTTCCTCCCTGAAAGGACATTAACTCTCAGTAGCTCCTCAACTAAGGTTGATGGCTCATGTGCCCCTCCATCCATCCGTTATAGTTTCAAAAGTATTACTATTATACAGACTTTGTGAAAACAGCCCCAACGGTGCGATCAGTTCAGTGGTCCCATCATGTCTAAAATAAATCTTTTTTTCCCACTTCTAGTCCTCCCCTACCTTTGGTTCTTACAGTCTTTCTGCCTCCTCTCCCTTCGGGGTTGTGAAGCTTGGGAGGGGGTGTGAGATAAGGGGGGCATTCCAAAGATATTCTTTACACTTGGAACAGTTATCAGCCCGTTAGCTACTCTTCACTCTAAAAGTAACATTCACTGAGATTGTCATTAATCTGTAAGTATAGCAATAGGTGGCACGTAGGTAGTATATAGAGAGTAGTTTGACTACATTCATTTAGAATAAATAACAGCAGCAAAACAACAACAACAACAACAACAACAACAACAACAACAACAACAACAAGCTCACCACTTGAAGTCTTGAGCTCCTGAACTATAGGATCTTGCTTAGGTTTACAGTACTGGCACATGTATTTTTTCCCCCGTAGAGCATGCCTTATATTTATCCACAATAAACCTGGTTGCACCCATAGCCTTTGTGGCACTATTGCAACAACAGTATAGTTCTGGTTAACATTCTGGTTGCTGTTGTAGCTCACAGATCTTTCTCACTCTGCTCAGAAATCAACCCCAAGTAAATCAAAGATTTCTGTAAGACCTGAAAACCTTAACATTCTGAAAGTCTGTGTAGGACATGCTCTTTTAAAAAAATATTTTATTAATTTATATATTACATCTCAATTGTTATCCCATACTTTGTATCCTCCCATTCCTCCCTCCCTCCTGCTTTCCCCCTACTCCCCTCCCCTATGACTATGACTGAGGGGGACCTCCTCCCCCTGTATATGCTCACAGGGTACTAAGTTTCTTCTTGGTAGTCTGCTATTCTTCCCCTGAGTGCCACCAGGCCTCCCCATCCAGAGGACTTGGTCAAATATGGGGCAAAAGAGTTCATGTGAAAGTCAGTCCCCACTCTTCACTCACCTGTGGAGAATGTCCTGTCCATTGACTAGATCTGGGTAGGGGTTCGAAGTTTACTGCATGTATTGTCCTTGGCTGGTGCCACAGTTTGAACAGGACCCCTGGACCCAGATCTGACCATCATAATGTTCTTCTTGTAGGTTTCTAGGACCCTCTGGATCCTTCTATTTCCCTGTTTTACCATGGCATGCTCTTAAGAATATAGACTCACATAAAAACTTTCTGTATAGGTCTCTCCTAGGAAATAGGACCAACAATAATCAATATGTGGGAATTTCATGAAATTGAAAAACTTCTGCACTGCAAAGGAAACTTAATTTACTGAAGAGGGAGCAACTATATATCTGACTGAAGATTAGTATCTGGATTACACAAAATATAAATTATTAAAATTAAACACAATTAAAACAAATTAAACCCAATTAAAAGATGGGCTACGGAACTAAACAGAGTCACCAGAAAAAAAAAAAGGTGACTAAGAAATATTTTTAAACATATTCATCAATATATAAGGGAAATGAAAATTAAAATTATTTTGAGATTTCACTTTACCCTACTCAGAATGGCTAAGATTAAGAAAACAAAAGACAGTAAACATAGAAGGTATGTGAGGAAAGGACACCTCTCTCGTGCTGTTGGTATGAATAAAAACTAGTATATCCACTGTGGAAATCCGTGTGGTGTTGGTTCCTCAGAAAACTCGAATTGGTATATCATATAGCCTAGCCAGGCCACGTCTGGGTCTACACCCAAAGAACTCTATTTCCTATTATTGAGGTGCATGCTTATCCGTATCTGTATCTGCAATATTTATAATATCCAGGGAATGAAAACAGCCTAGATGTCCTTCAGCTAAAGAATGGATAATAAAAATGCCTATACACACTGGAATTTTATTCAGCTGTGGAAACTGAAATAATTAAATTTGCAAGTAAGCAGATGAAGCTGGAAAACATTGCGGTGAAGAAGGGAAGAAATACAGAATAACATTTGTTTCATGTTCTCATTCATATGGATCCCTAGGGCTGAATCTTCATCTTTGTGTGTTTATCTTGTACCTATAGAATCTAGGTAGCTAAAAAGAGGACATCGGTCTGGCCATGGGGACAGTAGAATACTTTTCAATAACAGTTTACGTATATGCAAATGAAGACTGAATTCTAAGTACAGAAAGTAAGTGTATTGACTTTTGGTATTGATGCTGCAATAATGACAGCACGGTAAGCCACAGATGTTATGAACCAGAAAGGTTGATTGTAAAATCTACTTCTACAGGGACAGTGTGAGACGCTTGCGGACTCACTCTTAGCAACAGTGTTGTAAATTATTTTGAAAATACACAGCGATTTCAGGTCTTCGGGAATCATTCTCAAGGCGCACAGCAAATGAAGCCAGACCGGCCTGCAGTCCGCCCAAGAGGGAGCGCAGTTTCTCTTTGAGCCTCGGAAATCACAATTGTCAGGCTGAAGTCCGCCTTACAAACACCAGATAACCAAATTTTGACTTCCTGATAGTGAGTCCTGTTTAGAAAGAATGCTGTGTCAAGATACCAGATGGTGACAGTTTCCAGCCCGTCGAATTTTGCTGACTTGCTGTTTCAGAGACTTATTTACTGATACCAGTCTTATGATAGCCCTTTAATGACCAAGCACGTGTGGCTTAATGTAGGAACAAAGCCTAGCAATGATCCAAATTCATTTAAAACAACTGATGCAACCAGCAGGCTCAGATGAGAAGTTGCTAAAAGCAAGTTACTCCACTTCACCTCATTTGTTACCTTGTATCTCCTAACACCGCAGTAATCATTGCTCACCGTAGAACACGGGTTTTGTTTTCTACTGAACTCCCCCCCCCACTTGCAAATTGAGTCTGTCCATGCATAAAATTGTCTTCGCTTTTTTTTTTTAACCTCGTTCATGGTTTCTTAGTTTACAGAAAGAATATTTGTCCAAAAGTATCTATTGAAAAGTCTGTAAACATAGCAAGTATGTGGTATTTGAACTACAACTCATTCCTTTCTTCTTCTTTTCGAGTCCAATAGAAAAGAGACTTCATTCTGGATAGATGCAGCCCCCCAAAATATAAGCTCTACTTCCTACAAGCTTCTGGTGGAGACATGCAGAACCTTCCTGGGAAGAACAGAATCAAACTCCCAAATAACTTTTCTATAGGCTGGGCTGCTTTATCAACACAAGCGTCCTTCTGTCTCATAACAGTCCCGCCTCAGGACGGAAGGAGTACCCTGGGAACAGACGTTGAGATTAAAAGCCCCGTTTCCCCCCACCCACCATACAAGCTTGATGAGCAGTGAGGTTTTATGTTGGCAGAAGTAAGCTTAGAAAATGGATGTTTACCAACATTGGCTGCCAACTGAATGTCCAGCTCCTAAAACCAATGCTACCCAGGAAGCTAGTGTGATGTTTTCCTATGGTTCTATATTTGTGAGCTGGGTAATTATTTTTTGCATTAAAAAGTATGGTAAATCAATAAATAATTCCTCAGGCATTGCCAAAGGAAAGGACGGATTATTTTCTGAAGCAGTATATGTGAAAAGTATAAGACTGAAAACATTTCCCAAATGCCTAAGTTCATGTTGAAAAATATTAAGAGACTCACAATTCAGACATCGTGGTGCATGCCTTTAATCCTAGCACTGGGAGGCAGAGGCAGGTGTGTCTGAGTTTGAGGCCAGCCTGGGCTATGGAGAAAGTTTCAGGACAGGCAGGGTTATACAAGGAAACTCTGTTTTGAAACACACACACACACACACACACACACACACACACACACACACACAGGGGGGGGGAAGGGAGGGAGGGAGGGAGGGAGGGATGGAGAGAGAGAGAGAGAAAGAGAGAGAGAGAGAGAGAGAGAGAGAGAGAGAGAGAGAGAGAGAGAGAGAGAGATATCCTGGCTGGACATTACCAGGGAAAACCATGACTAGAAGAGAGCCTTTGGGGTCTGAACAAATCTCCAATGCTGCCTAAAATAACACTCAAATTATTTAGATCACTATCAAATTATATGTTTTCTATAGCAGGCCCATGCTAGAGTCAAGGATGCAAATAAACTGAAGTAAAGAGCAGGGAAAGACAGCATGCTTTGGTAATGCTAAGAATTTTGGGATGGCTAGCTACATAGTAACACAAAAATAGGACTGAGTGACAAAAATGCTCTACATTTGAGGTGTAGGGTACCCTAAAGTACACTGTGTTTATGAATGGATTGTATAGTACGGTCATTGTATCTTGACAAAACTATTTGAAATGTTGATTACATTGTTTTGTTTTGGATCATTATAGTGTACTCAATCAATGCCGTCATATTAGGATGCTTATAAAATGTCAGCACTGTAGACTGACCCTTAGAGAAATACACAGTCCAATCTATATCCATTTTTTTTCCTTTGGGAAGTATACAGTGCAAAGAAAAAAAAATGACTTCCCCTGAACAAAGGCAGATTCACATTAAAAATCCATGGCTACTTTTCCCATTGAAACCTCCTCTCTGCATCCCTACGCACAGCTGCTCTCACATTTATTCTTCAAAAATTGTCATTTTTACCAAGCAATTATTTTCAAATTGGAAACTTTCCCTTTATTGTTTTATAAAATGGGCAGTGAGAAATAAAGTTTCCTCTTGAAGTTGAGGGTGACTAGCTATTTTGAGGCAAGGTGCTGATATAAACATATATGAGACGAAGAAATCATCTTTTTCTGATAAGAAAATGTGTGTAAAATCTAATATGAGCGCACAAACTTGCTGATACTTTTAAGTACATGAGTTTAGTTTAGTGACACACAGCCACCATTTCCTGGGGCTATAGTTCCAACATGGCCAACAACATTCATGAAGGAGAATACAAACGCATTTCTTTGCCTCTTTGAACAGCACCATGGCAGTTGGCAAGAACAAGCACCTGACAAAAGGAGCAAGAAGGGAGCCCAGAAGAAAGCGGTTGATCCATTTTCTAAGAAAGACTGGTACGATGTCAAAGCTCTGGCTATGTCCAATATTAGAAACATTGGAAAAACACTAGCCACGAGGACTCAAGGAACCAATAATTGCATTGGGTAGCCTCAAGAGTTGTGTATTTGAAGCCGACCTTGCTGATCTACAGAATAATGAAGTTGCGTTTAGGAAAAATTCAAGGTAATTACTGAGGATGTTCAGGGCGAAGACTGTCTGACTAACTTCTGTAGCATGGATCTTACCCAGGACAAAATGTATTCCATGGTCAAAAAGTAGCAGACCATCTTTGAAGCTCTGTTTAAAATCCAGACTTTTTTTTTTAATAGTGACAAATAAAAAGTCCTATTTGTGATTAAAAAAAAATACAAATGCATGCCACACACAGTGATACTGATATTGGTGTGAAAAATAGATGTCATTACTAAATCTGTTACACTTATATGCGATACTTTTCTGGCTAATACTGCTGCTTAATTAGGACAGCAGTCCTAGTCAATCAATCATACTTGAACAATTGTAAATTGATTTGTTTTAATCATAGAAAATTCCAAGGACTCTCCTGTCAAATCTTAAGGATTATTTTAAGAGAGGATAATTTTAAGATTTCATAAATGCCAGTAACTTTATTGATTGCAAATAGTGATATTTCTATTATATTGCAATAATTACCCAGAATAAAATAAAAATGATGGTTTGTGTCTACTCCTCTGTGTGTGTGTGTGTGTGTGTGTGTGTGTGTGTGTGTGTGTGTGTGTTGTCTTATTGCATCTTGCTATCCCATGTTCAGTTGATATCCCTTGGGAGGCCTGCTCTTTTCTGAGGAGTAGATCTGGTGGAGGCGGGGGGAGGGGAAAGCTGGTAGGAATGGAGGAACAAAAAAGCTGTGGTCAGGTTGTATTATATGACAGAGGAATAAAATTTTAAAAATCCCACAAAAAGTATAGCTTGAAGAGTGAAACAATAGGAACCACTACGTCTATAATTATCTTTTTTGTGCACCAAAATACCTCTACTGGCTTTAAAAACCATCTTTATTTTCTGTATGTAAATATTTGCCGACTTGTATGTGTCTGTGCCAGCTGTGGGCCTGGCCAGAGAAGCACATCAGATTCCTCGGATCTGGAATTACAGATGATTGTGAGCTTCCATGTGCGTGCTGGGAACTGAACTTGCTCCTCTGCAAGATCAGCAAATACTCTTATCCATTCAGTCATCTCTACGTTCCAACCATATTGTTTTATTCCTCACTTTTCAAATGCAGACTCCAAGGCCCTTGACAAAGTTATTTAGTAGAGAGAAGGATTTAGGACATATAATGTGGCGTCTGTTTTTTATATATCTAACAACTATGGATTGATACACCTACTGTAAAGGATTCCATTTGGGATATGTGATTTTATGGAAAGCAAAAAGAACAAGTAACTTCTGGGGCATTACAGTCTAATAGAACTACAGACATCATGGCGTTAAGCACATCTACAGGAGGACAGGGTCGTGCAGGTAGGCCGTGTGCAGGAGGACAGGGTCGTGCAGGTAGGCCGTGTGCAGGAGGACAGGGTGATGCAGGTAGGCCGCGTGCAGGGGGACAGGGTCGTGCAGGTAGGCCGTGTGCAGGAGGACAGGGTCGTGCAGGTAGGCCGTGTGCAGGAGGACAGGGACGTGCAGGTAGGCCGTGTGCAGGAGGACAGGGTTGTGCAGGTAGGCCGTGTGCAGGAGGACAGGGTCGTGCAGGTAGGCTGCGTGCAGGAGGACAGGGTCGTGCAGGTAGGCCGTGTGCAGGAGGACAGGGTCGTGCAGGTAGGCCGTGTGCAGGAGGACAGGGTCATGCAGGTAGGCCGCGTGCAGGAGGACAGGGTCGCGAAGGTAGGCCGCGTGCAGGAGGACAGGGTCGTGCAGGTAGGCCGTGTGCAGGAGGACAGGGTCGTGCAGGTAGGCCGCGTGCAGGAGGACAGGGTCGTGCAGGTAGGCCGTGTGCAGGAGGACAGGGTCGTGCAGGTAGGCCGCGTGCAGGAGGACAGGGTCGCGAAGGTAGGCCGCGTGCAGGGGGACAGGGTCATGCAGGTAGGCCGCGTGCAGGAGGACAGGGTCGTGCAGGTAGGCCGTGTGCAGGAGGACAGGGTCGTGCAGGTAGGCCGTGTGCAGGAGGACAGGGTCGCGAAGGTAGGCCGCGTGCAGGGGGACAGGGTCATGCAGGTAGGCCGCGTGCAGGAGGACAGGGTCGTGCAGGTAGGCCGCGTGCAGGGGGACAGGGTCATGCAGGTAGGCCGCGTGCAGGAGGACAGGGTCGTGCAGGTAGGCCGTGTGCAGGGGGACAAGTTCGTGCAGGTAGGCCGTGTGCAGGAGGACAGGGTCGTGCAGGTAGGCCGTGTGCAGGAGGACAGGGTCGTGCAGGTAGGCCGTGTGCAGGAGGACAGGGTCGTGCAGGTAGGCCGTGTGCAGGGGGACATGGTCGTGCAGGTAGGCCGCGTGCAGGGGGACAGGGTCGTGCAGGTAGGCCATGTGCAGGAGGACAGGGACGTGCAGGTAGGCCGCATGCAGGAGGACAGGGTCGTGCAGGTAGGCCGTGTGCAGGAGGACAGGGTCGTGCAGGTAGGCCGTGTGCAGGAGGACAGGGTCGTGCAGGTAGGCCGTGTGCAGGAGGACAGGGTCGTGCAGGTAGGCCGTGTGCAGGAGGACAGGGTCGTGCAGGTAGGCCGTGTGCAGGAGGACAGGGTCGTGCAGGTAGGCCGTGTGCAGGAGGACAGGGTCGTGCAGGTAGGCCGTGTGCAGGAGGACAGGGTCATGCAGGTAGGCCGTGTGCAGGAGGACAGGGTCGCGAAGGTAGGCCGTGTGGAGGGAGCATTATCAAGGGAGATTTTCCTGTGACAAACACAGCTGAATTGAGAAGATTCTTGGAGCAAAATGGTCACTCTAAAGCTGGGGTGGCGGTGCATCTCAAGGAACATTCCACTGGGCTGGCTCACCTATTTATACAAAAAAGCAAATCAGAAGTCCCTCCTGAAAACAAAACAAACAAAACAAAACGAACCTTTGGTTTCCTCGTTATGAGTTTCCCAGCTTAGACCGGCAGGTATCGTCAATTCTTTATTTCCTGTCTCATCATACAGCTTTGTGGGCATCAGTTTTGGGCTTAAAGCTTTAAAGTTTTCCAATTGAAATACGTAATCATTGAGAACGAGAGCATATTCCCTTTAAATTAAGAGTGTTCAGACTCTTTTCATACAGTTCTTATTGTACCATGGGAGATTATCCTGTAATCATATATATCCTCACTATGCAATAATTGAGAGAAGGTTCTAGAGTTAGGCACTTTTTTTACAATATAAATGCAGCATCCCAGGTTTTCATTCAATCCTTGGTATTCTCTGCCAGCATCTTATTTTTAATATACTTTAAAAAATCTGGTTTTATGTTGAGGTCTTTGATCCACTTGGATTTGAGTTTTGTGCAAGGTGACAAATATGGGTCCAGTTGCATTTTTTTTTTTAGACATAGACATCCAATTAGACCAGCACCATTTGTTGAAGATGCTATCCTTTTTCCATTGAATGGATTTGGCTTATTTGTCAAAAATCAAGTGGCCATATGTGTGTGGATTCATATCTGGGTCTTTGATTCGATTCCACTGATCAACCAGCCTCTGGTGCCTCATATTTGACCATATCCCCTGGAGGGGGAGGCCTGGTGGCACTCAGAGGAAGGATAGAAGGCTACCAAGAAGAGACTTGATACACTATGAACATATACAGGGGGAGGAGGTCCCCCTCAGGCATAGTCATAGGGGAGAGGAGTAAGGGGAAAATGGGAGGGAGGGAGGAATGGGAGGATACAAGAGATGGGATAACCATTGAGATGTAAAAAGAATAAATTAATTAAAAAAAAAGAAAAAGAAAAAAAATCTGGCTAGCACACATGGAGCAGCTGTAACACAATGTTAAAGGCTCAGGGGTGCATATCTGGTTGGACAACCAATAAACAAGACACAGTGTTTCATTTTCCCTGATTCTCTGGGTCCCATTTCTGCAAAGGCAGACTGTGGAAGTCAGAGTTTCTCGTCCTGAGAACAGTAGTTTAGTTCCCCCCCCCCCCCCATGGCTTTCTACAGTGCCCTGTGGGCTTTTGACATGCTCTCTCGGAGAAGTGGATGATTCCAGGGAACAGACTGAAATACACACTCTTTCTATTCTACTAAATAGGAGCTTATTTTCCTGGAGGGAAAGACATGAAGTGTGTAAGTGGATTACTTTATGTGTAAATCTGTACGCAGGAGCAGGCATCTGTCTTTTACCACATAACACACAGTTTGTGCTGGCATGCTTGACAACACTGATCTATAGACATGTATCATTAAACTCATGACAGGACTTAACTTTTTTTCATTAATTAGTCAAAAGTAAAAAATAAGGTGTTAATCATATGAAAGTTTGTCTTAATTAAAAAAAAATAAAGAAAACTATACATTAATGCAAGTTGGATAGCTCTGGGCCCAAGTAACCGATCACAGTGACAAATGCCAGTCTTTGAAACAGGCAAGAAACCCCCAGTCCGTCACCATGTTCATCTGACATCCTACATGCAATCATGTTGATGTTTTTAACAGTTACATTGCTCGTTTGTTCACTATTTTGTGTGTGAGAAAGTGATTGAGCATTTTAAGAGTTGTGAAAAGCGTAAGATAATTATTTCTCCTTGGGAGCTAGAAAGGTAGACATGCCACAGCTTCATGGCTGCTGACAGAAGACATGTAAATCCTGGGCCCATGGCAAAGCAGACTCTGAGTAGCTACAGCCGTAGTCATCAGGGTGCTGTACCGTCGGCCCCAGGAGCATGATACATTTCTGTAGGGGGGGGTGTGGTTAATGTCCATGACTGTTGCACATTTAAATTTATTATAATTTATTCACGTTACTTCCCAATTACTATCCCCTTGCTCGTATCTTCCCACTCCCACCCTCCCTCGCTCTCCCGCCCTAGTCCCCTCCCCTAGACCTCTGACAGGGGTGCCGTCCTCCTGCGGCACTGGCTGACCACAGCCTATCAGGTCTCAAGCAGATGGCCTCATGCTCTTCCTCTGTGTGCCTGCAGGCCATCCCCCTCCCAAGAGGAAGTGATCAAATCCTGGGTACCTGAGTTCATGTCACAGGCAGTCCCAGTTCCCTCCACCCACACCGTGAAGAATTAGCTGTCCTTAGTCTTAAAGGCAGCTCTCTGTACAAAGCCCATTAGTGCCAGTGGTTGGAAAATGTGTATGAACACAAGACTCTGGATGATTTCCTCCTAAGGGAAAGTCTGTTCAACAAGGCTCTTGGGGAAGTCCTTCCCGAAAAAAACATCCGTGGGTAAATGTCCTTGTTGTATGGTAGAGCATCTTTTGGGTATATTCCCAGGAGTGGTATAGCTGGGTCTTGAGGTAGAATTATTCCCAATTTCCTGAGAAAGCTCCAGATTGATTTCCAAAGTGGTTATACAAGTTTGTACTCCTGCCAGCAATGGAGGTGTGTTCCCCTTTCTCCACATCGTCACCAGCATGTACTGTCACCTGAATTTTTGATCTTAGCCTTTCAGATATGTGTAAGATGGAACCTCAGAGTTGTTTTAAGTTGAATTTCCCTGATAACTGGGGGTGTTGAGCATTTCTTTAAGAGCTTCTCAACCATTTAATATTCCTTTTCTGAGAATTCTGTTTAGATCTGTATCTCATTTTAAAAATTGGATTACTTGGTTTGATGGTGTTAATTTCTTGAGCTCTTTATATATTTTGTATATTAGCCCTCTCAACTATGTTCATAGCAATTTTATTCATAAGAGTCAGAATCTGGAAACAACCTAGATGTCCCTCAACTGAAGAATGGATAAAGAAACTGTGGTACATTTACACAATGGAATATTATTCAGCTATTAAAACCAAGGAAATCTTGAAATTTGCAGGCAAATGGATAGAACTGGAAAGCATCACGTACATGTAGTATACTTGGTGTCCTTGGAGATCATGTGAGGCAGTGGGTTTCGCACAATTTGAGTTGTGGATGGTTGTAAACCATCATGTTGGTACTAGGAACTGAGTTAAGATCTTCCGCAAGATATAAATGCTCTTAACCACGGAATGATCTGTCCGTTTCCTTGTTTCTCGTCCTAACTGCTCTGAAAGTGGTTAATGCTCTTAAGACCGAGATGGAGGCAGACACACAGAAAAAGATAGACACACAGACAGATACATTAAGGGTTCCACAGCAGGTACTTTAGGAAAAACATTAAAAATTAGAAAAAACTTTTAAAAATATCATTTTATGGAAAATAATTTGATGAAGACTTTTTATTTTTAAATTAAAAATTTTGTAATGTGATAAAATATAAAATAAAAGATTCCTATCAATGAGCTTTATTAACTCTGAAAGTATTGGTGTGTTTGAGGTAACACTCTTTGTTGTATCAACTAAAACACTTCTGTTACCTCTTAACTATGAAGTCACCATGAAAAGAGACAATAGATTCAATAGAAAGAGAAATGTAAATGTTGATACTTTCTAGTAACATTTAAGTATGGTTTGAATAAAATCTAACCTATAGGGAGATTCTCTTCTTAGGTTCCTGGGTAGAAAAAAATTAAATTATGACTAAAAGGAATTGAGGATTTTGAATTCTTAGAATGTTAAGGATAAAGTGAATAAAGACATTAATTCTAAGTATTTTATTAAGTCCATGTTAGAGAAATGGATTTCTCTATATGTGATATTTTTATACCTTTTGAGATAATTTTGGTTTCATAGAAGAGTTGGAAAAATAGAATTTCCAAATATCTTTTCCATCTGGCTTTTCCTTATACTGACGATTTAGGTAACCTGAGGTTCTTACCAAAACCAGGAAGCTAAGCATGGCACAAGATTATAAATGTATTCAGAATTTGCTCATATTTCACCAATTCTAAAATTATTTCCCTGTTCCTTCTTCAGGATCCATCTCTAGACACCACCTTGTCTTTAGTTGTTCTAATCTCCAATCCAGTTTCTCCGTCAAGCGTTCAGTTTCTCCACCCTTCTTGTATGAGTAGGAATTCAGACATCTACACGATTAAATGCATCTGTGGCTGTCTGGCTTCTTAAGTTTGGATTCAGCTTGCATAACATTGTTGTATCAACTAAATACATTAGTAATATACATTTTGTATTACATTGCATTTTGGGAGTATATACATTAAGTATCCCTGCGGATCGGTTACATGAGGTGAGTAGCTACCAGGTGGTGTGTCTTGGATAAATCATGCTACTTTAAGCAGAGCTAATGTGGTGCTTGCCACGATTTTCTACTTTAATGTTAGGATCTTGGGTATTTTTTTGTAATTACTACATTTGGAGAGGAAGAAACCTTGGGATTTCATAGACACTCTCTTTCTGCTTAAAGTTCTGCTTATTAATTTAAGGTGTATTTTTTTTTGTCCTTTGCAATGGTTATTTTGGTTCTATAAGTGACATTCTCAATCTCCGATTCCTTTAACACTTGTTAGTTAGAATCTATTAAGAGTTATTGTTCATTATTCATTTTTTTTCTGAGACAAGATCTCACTGTGTAGCTCTGGCTGTCCTGGGAGCTCACTATGTAGATCAGCTGGACTCAATTCACGGACATCCACCTGCCTCTGCCTCCCAAATGCCGGGATTAGAAGTGTTCATCACTATGTCTGGCCATTACTTTTTTCTTACATCTGTGTGATCTCACTGATGTTTTGAGAGTGTAACATTTTATTGTTATTGTTACTTATTTTGTTACTCGATTTGTTCCAAGTTTTGTCATAAGGGCTAAGGTTAGGCTGGCTTATATGTCTTACATACGTGCTGAGTTCATCATTCATTAGCACACACCGTAGAGCACTTAACAACTTCATAATGCCATTGGTGTCCAGTGCCCAAGTATTTTCTTCACGCTGCCTCTAGTGTTCACCATTTTAAACAGTCCATAGGGGAAAATGTTTGATGTATTTCCCTGCTTAGTAATCCCATCTTCCTCATTTTCATTCATTCAATAATAAATTAATTGATCACTTTAAAACCCGATCACGGCCCTCTCCCTCTTCTCCTCCCAGCCCCACTCTCACACCCTCTCCCTCCATTCTCATCTCCCCATCCCTAAGGAGAAGGGGAAGCCCACCTTGGGCAACAACCCACCCTGGCACACCAAGTCACAGCAGGACTAAGAGCATCCTCTCCCACTGAGGCCTGACAAGGCAGGCAAGTCAGAGACAGGCCCGACTTCTGTTGCTGGGTACCTACATGCATGATGACCAAGTTGCACATCTGCTACACATGCGTAGAGAGTCTAGGTCCAGGCCAGGCATATTCTTTGCTTGGTGGTTCAGTCTGTGTGAGCTCCGCTTAGATGACTCTGTAGATCTTTTTGTGGTGGTCTTGACTGCTCCTGCTCCCTCAATCTTTTCTCCCACTTTTCCATAAGACTCCATGAATCCCACCTATTGTTTGGTTTGGATCTCTGCATCTTTCCATCGGCTGCTGGATGAAGCCTCTCAGAAGACAGTTATGCTAGGTTCCTGCCTGTAAGCATAGCAGAGTATCATTAATAGTGACAGGTTTGGCTCTGTCCCTTGAGGCGGGTCCCAAGTTGGACCAGTCATTGGTTTGCGATTCCCTCATACTCTGCTCCATCTTTATCCCTACACTTCTGGTAGGCAGGACAATTCTGGGCTAAAGGTGTGGAGAGCTGCGAGGTGCCGCGCCTTAACAAGGCACAGGTTTCCGCCATCCCGACGGCGAGCGCTCTCTAAGATAAACAAGTCCTCATATGGCAAAAGGCTGTGCAAGGGTAACTGGTGATCTGATGACGAGCAGTCCTGCTCTGACGCGGACCTATGAGGAGGTGGCACCTGGCATGAGCTGATTGGACCTTGAGTTGTACTTAAACTTGGCCCTTCCCTTCTTCGGGGCCATTCCCACTGAGCTTAATCCTGAGTAAAGATCTCGAGAAGAAGTCTGGTTGTTGGTGTCTTATTTCCCGCTGGACGGTGCGGCGCCGACATAAAGGTTTTGTGGGTGGGTTGGTGTCCCCCTCACTCCACTGGAAGTCCGACCTGGCTATAGGAGGGGGTGACTTCAGGATACATATGCCCTGCTGCTGTAAGTCTTAGCTAGTGTCGCCCCCATAGCCTCCCAGCAGCCTCCCCGTCCCAGAGATGCACCCCCATTTCCATTCTCTCCTGCAGCCTTCCTCCTCCTCCTCACTCTCCTTACACTACTCTCATCCCCCTTACCCTCCCATCTCCTCCCCAACCCAGTTTCCTCCCTCCATCTAGTTCAGATGTCTATTTTATTTGCCCTCTGTGTGAGATTCAGGCATCCTCCCTTGGACCAATCTTGTTACTTAGCTTCTTTGGGTCTTTGGATTGTAGCATGGCTTTCCAGTACTTTATTGCTAATATCTGCTTGTAAGTGAGGGTTAGGGTTCTAGGCTACCTCACTCAGGATGATCTTTTCTAGTTCCGTCCATTTGCATGCAGATTTCATGACGGCATTGTTTTTAAAAGCTGAATAGGATTCCATTGTTTAAAGGTACCACAGTTTTGTTTTGTTTTGTTTTTTATCCATTCTTTGGTTGATGACATCTTGATTGCTTCCAGTATTTACCAGTAAAGCTGCTATGAACATAATTGAGGAATTGAGGAAGTGTCCTTGTTGTATGTTGGAGCATCCTTTCGGTATATGCCCAGGAGATTTAGAAATAGTCTCAGTTTTCTGAGATACCGCCAGATTGATTTCCAAAGGGGTTGTACAAGTTTGCACTCTCAGCAGCAATGGAGGAGTGTTCTCTTTTTTTCTATATCCTCACTAGCATGTGCTGTCACCTGAGTTTTTTATCTTAGTCATTCTGACAAGTGTAAGATGGAATCTCAGCGTCATTTTGATTTGCATTTCCCTGGTGATTAAGGATATTGAGCATTTCTTTAGGTGCTTCTTGGAGATTCCTCTGTTGCAAATTCTTGGTTTACCGCTGTTCCCCATTTTTTTAAGTGGGTTACTTGGTTTGTTGGTGTTTAATTTCTCAAGTTCTTTTTTATATTTTGGACATTATCCCTCTGTTGGATGTAAGGTTGGTGAAGATCTTTTCCCATTCTGTAGGCTGCCATTTTGTCCTATTGACAGTATCTGATTTGTAATGACTTTAACCCTGACTCTACAAGGCAGGGCTTGAGGACTCCCTTATTTGTCATTATAATTGCTCCCTGTTTCTGCCTATACTTTCATATATTTATCTTCCTGCCTGATTTCCATTAACAACCAGGCAAACAACTTCAAGTCCCAGAGATGGGTCACAGTGCGGGAAAATGAAGGAAGCCATGTTCTGAAGGATGTGCTGTCCCCCCTCCAATGTTGAAATATCACCATCAGCATGT